>NC_058412.1:40111021-40241604 GCF_002201575.2 Neomonachus schauinslandi
TGACAGAGAGAGACACAGCGAGAGAGGGAACACAAGCAGGGGGAGGGTCAGAGGGAGAAGCAGGCTCCCCGCCGAGCAGGGAGCCCGATGCGGGACTCGATCCCGGGACTCCAGGATCATGACCCGAGCCGAAGGCAGTCGCTTAACCGACTGAGCCACCCAGGCGCCCCAGAGCAGTCCTTTTCAAAATGTAACTCAGATCATAACACTTCTCTGCTTGAAGTCTGTCCCTGGTTCTCCACTTTTCTGAGTAAAAGCTAATGTTCATACAATGGCTGGCAAGCCCCTTCATGATCTGTTCCCTAGCTCTCATTCACTCTACTGTGGTCACACGAGCCTTCTCTTTTCTTCTTGACTATGCCAGGTAGGCTCCTGCCTTGGGATATATGTATTCACTTTCCTGCTGTCTGGAATGCTCTTTTCCCCACCAGCACATCATTCACTCCTTCTCTTTCCAGTCCTTATTCAAATGGCAGCTTGTCAATGAGGCCTACCCTGACATCCAGTTAATTCACAACTTCTTCCCCAGAACTCCCAATCTCCTTTGCTTACTCTCTTTTTTCTCTAATACTTATCACCATCTAGCTTCTCTGTAATTTACTCAGATACTGTTTATTATTGTCTCCTTCCGCTAAAATGTAAGCTCCACGAGGGCAACAATTTTGATCTGGATGGTTCAATAATGTATCTCTAGTACCTAGAACAGTTCATGCTACAGAGTGGGTAATCAGTACATTTTGCCGAAGGATTGGATTCTTATAAGCATCTCTGTTCTTTCTTCAAATTATTTCTCACTCTAATTAAGCTCTTTCAGATTTATAATAAATCTACCATTTAAAAATTTGATTAAAATGTTATTCTTTTCTCCCTCTTTTTGCCAGTAGGAGAGCTGTCCTCAGTGTTACCTGACTCAGTCAAAACTACAGTGCTGCATAAGGGAGAGTAAGAGAATTCTTAATGAGTTCTTTTTTCTTCCCATGCAACAGAGAATGGGAATTTGGTGGTAAAGCTAAACCACTATCATCTTCCCAGGAAAGACTGTCTCAACAGCTGTTGTCCACACAACTAAACAACAATGGAGGAAAGCCAGTATCATCTTTAAATTCTACTGCCTATTGTGCTGAATTTTAAAGCAATTCATAGGGGCGCCTGGGTGGCTCAGTCTGTTAAGCATCTGCCCTGGGCTCAGGTCATGATCCCAGGGTCCTAGGATGGGGCTCTGTGTCACTCCCTGCTCAGCGGGGAGTTTGCTTCTCCCTCTCCTCCCCACTCGTGCTCTCTCTATCTCTGTTGCTCTCTCTCTCTCTCAAATAAAATCTTTTAAAAAAAAAGCAATTCACAGACTCACATTTGTATGATTCTTCTAATTATTTCAGAAACAAATGTGTGTAGTAATAATAAAGAGTATGTGTGTGTGTTATTAATCTATATAAATACTTAAAGTTATCAAGCTCCTTTTATTTCTCAAAAAAAATCTTATCTCTACTAAGGAAAGTTGAAATAACATGTAAAGCAAATCATGTACCTACTTTTTATACATTGCCATCTTTTTTTCTCAGGAATCACAAAATATCAAAATTATCTCTGGAATACTGATTAAAAATAGATGGCATTATATAATATAAACATAGAAGAGGCATAACAGTGCACGACTCTGTAAAATAATGTCTACAAGTAAAGGAAAGCTAAATGGAAAAGATAAATAACATTGTTGTGATTAAGATTCATTTGTCATCAGATGATAACCAAAATTGTATTTGACATTTATCATTAATGCCCAGTCAATTATGGATAACATTCACAATCTTAATTGAAACTTTTACTGTTGAATACACTGTTTTATAAAAGAGAACTCACTTGAGATTATATGTATCATATTCAATGGAAGACCTTGGCACTGCAGGGATCATATAAAGAAATCCAAGATGTTCATTTTCACGTATTATTTTAATGATTTGCAAGGGATTACGAATGTTGGCTTTAATGACTTCTTCCCGGTCATGGAATGTGTATTTAGGGTACGCTGAGGAGCTAGTCCCATAGAGACCTCTTCTTCCAATACCGGTACGTGACAGTTTAGGAGAGGGAGCGAACATCTCAGTAGAGGGCCGCTGGATCTAAACAAAGCCAATTTTTAAAAATATGAGTTTTTGCAAAAAACAAAGTATAAAAAAATGACAAAGTATTAACCTCAAGCACTAGTTACCATACTGCTTAAGATGTCCGGGTTGAAAGGTAAACATTTTTGAACAGAAAAATTCAAATTATTATAAGGCAGGGATATATTCCTTCCCAGTCCTCCTTATCCAGGGGTCCATCCCCTTTCCCAACCCCCCAGCATCGCTCCCATTGTCACCCTCTCTCCTTTAACTCTGTGTTTATTACATCAAAATATTACCAGCTCTCCGGGGTTCTCGGGAGCCCAGCACTCTTGCTGCTCAGTTGCTTTGCATCTATCTTGACTGTGGCCTCTCCCCTCAAACCCCTCACCTAGTTCTGAGGACCTTAATGCTTTTCAGTGAGTGACATCTTAAACAGCTGTTATCATAGCTCATAATAAACTTCTTTTTAGTGAAGGTAAGGGGTGGTTACATTGAGTATCGGGGATCATTATATAATAATAGCCTTGGAGAAGCATTCATGCTACAAACTCATGATTGCCTATTCTGTAGACCAGCGCTTCTCACATTTAAATGTGCATGTGAATTACCTAGGTGTCCTGTTAAAATGCAGATTCTGTCTGTCAGTCTGGGGTGGAGCCTGAGATCCCGCATTTCTAACCTGCTCGCAGGAGTTGCAGATGCTGTGGACTGCCACTGGAGCACCAAAGCTAAGTCCCCGCCATGTTCACACACTTGAACTTTGCTCTAATCCCCCAGTTCCACTGTCTGTGTTCTCAGTGCCATTCACACTCCTTTGTTCCTCCTCAGCAAACTCTGGGGCAGCATCATACATACCCCCTCCTCCTGAGGAGGAGGTTGATAACCATGTTTCAGGAAATTTGACACTAACTCCCAACAGTCATCACCTGGTCTCACCAGTAGAAGGGCAACTGGCATTAAGACAAAAGAATCACTATCGCAGACCTGCTTTGTTGATTAACTGATGTAAATATATGAATGATATCTTTATTGCCTGTTAGCATAACTAACAGAGGCTGCCATTTCTTTCTTTCTTTCTTTCTTTCTTTCTTTCTTTCTTTCTTTCACAAAGAGAATAAGAGAGCACAAGTAGGGGGAGCGGCAGAGGGAGAGGGAGAAGCAGGCTCCCCGCTGAGGACTTGATCCAAGGGGCTTGATCCAAGGACCCCAGATCATGACCTGAGCCGAAGGCAGACACTTAACCAACTGAGCCACCCAGGTGCCCTGGGGTTGCCATTTCCATGAGAGACTGATTACCACAAGCTCTATGGAACAATGTTCCCAGGAAATTTGTATTCACAGGTCCCATCATTCTCCATCTCTCATTAAATATGCCCTGGTGAACAGGAGTTTCAGACAAAAATCCTAGAAAGTTTAGAGCCAGAGAAAATACATCTTTGAACTCAAAAGATACAATGTGCTTTTTTTACTTAATGGCCAGGGACAGCAGCAGCAACACTGTTTTCTTATGTAAAAGAATAGGCCAAGCCAGATACCCCTAAGCCAGAGAAAATACACATTGTCTTGTCCCAATGTTTCAACAAGGGCTGTAGTCAACAGTCCCTTAATATTTTTATGGGACTAGAGTATTAATATTTTAACAGAAAATGCATGTATTTTCTTTATTATATCCTTCAAAAAGTTTTACTGCCTTCTAAGTGCAAGATTTCTTCAACAATAGGCCTATATATTTTCATCTGAATACTTATTTCCACTTATGTAACTCAGTGCAAAGATGTGTTTCAATTTAAGCAGGCACATAAGTTCAGATTTTGTGGGGGTGGTGGAAAGAGAATGAAGGAAGTATGTATGTATGTATTTAAAGATTTTATTTATTTATTTGAGAGAGACAGTGTGTGCGCTCGAGCAGGTGCACGAGTGGGGGGCGGGGCAGAGGGAGAGGGAGAAGCAGGCTCCCCGCTGAGCAGGGAGCCTGAAGCGAGGCTCAATCCCAGGACCTTGAGATCATGACCTGAGCCAAAGGCAGAGCTTAACCGACTGAGCCACCCAGGTGCCCCAGGAAGCATTTATTTATAAAGTATAGAACACCTGTAGTGTTCTCTATGATGGATGTCCAGTCCAATTTGTTAAGTCAATCTTCCTTAATTACCAGAAGCAATGCCTCCAACTGCCTTCTTTTATCTCCCAGGGCATCCTCATTGGTACATTTCCATTCTAAACTCATTCTGAGAAATCAATATCCCCCCGAAATGACCCTCTTCTCAGAATAAACACCCTCCTCCTTTTATATGGAACATCCCCTTTCTTCTACATTTCCCTTTAACCCCTAACTCTTGCTGAATTCTTCACTTAGTTATAGCTATAACCAGGCATAACACACAATTTAACATTCCCTTTTAGCCCCCTCCCTTCATCCCAGATGTGCACAATTTCATTCCTCCCCTTTAAATTCAAGATCATGATGCCCACTTTATACCAAATAAACTAATTTATGGGCACTCAGAACTTTCTTGGTCCTACTTAAGATAGTTTGTTCTCCTTTCCTATTTCACAGAAATGAAATTAACTGAGGCTTTATAATTTCATACAATTGAGCATGTAATATTCTTTGAGGGTGATCTCACCCACACCCACAGTGAGCCTCTTTCCAGCCAGCTTCTCAAACCCACCGCTCTCCCACCTGATCTGCCTTATTAACTTGCCATTCATTCCTCCCAGCCTAGTGCCAGTCCCTACAGTGGCGTTTCCTCCACTGACCCTTCCCCTCACCACCAGGTGCAAGCATTCTCTTCTGTTCAGTTCGCCACAGTTTTGTACCTTAAATGACCAACGGAGAGCTCTGATTGCACCCCACTGAGTTTGAGACTCACTTGTCCATCTACCCACCATCAAATTCTGCAGTCTTCAAGGATGGAACCTGTCTTCATCTCTTCCTCTCTAGTACTCTAGCCCAAAGCCTGAAAGACACTAGCACTGAAATGTTTAACAGGTCTCGAAGGATCCTCTCAGTAAAAAGCTCAGAGAATTCTCAGCTCTACTGGCATTTTTATTGTGAGTGTGTCCACATTTTCTCCCACTTCTACTTCTCTGTCTAATTATCTACAGGTATTTATAGAAAGCCGTACTCTGGTGATTTCTCCCCAGAGCTACTGTTCACGTATTCCTTTCAAGGCAACTTCCCACTCTACAGCTCACCAATTACAGAAGTTGTTTTCCTAGCTGGTTTAGTTTCTATTTTACTGCCCTTCACCAAGGTCTTCAAAGACTGTCATTCTGGGTAATAATGATGAAAATTTCATAAAAGGTAAAATAAAATTGAAAACACTATTATGTCTTCTTTTAATATGCAAGAGAAGATCAGAGGGCACTGAATAGATGCTGTAAGTTTTCCTTTATGATTTTCCTCTACTGCCTAAAATTTCCTGGAATAAGAACTGAGAAGTACAGTATTCCCCAAATACATTGTGTAACCTGATAGAGAAAAATTTTGCAACTATTCTTATGAGTTAAAAGCATGTTAGCAATGCTGTAGGAAACTAAAATTAAAGTGAAAGACTCAATTAAGTATTTTATAGTATACCTGTTTTTTCTTCACCACACGAACTTGCTGTTCAGGAAACTGAATAGATACTTTGGCAGAACTTTCCTCTCTTCTTGGAGGTTTTGTGATTCCAGAAGTGACTAACTGAAGTCGGTTCTGCTCATATATGTATTCTGGCCTCTTATGATCTTGGTAGACTTTTAGCACTGGCTTTGGGGAATAAAAAGACATATTAATCTTTTTAATATTAACATGAATTCGTCTTATTCTTCACTTTGACTCTATTCCTGTTGGAAATTGATCTCCCTGGACTAATTTCCTATCGAAGTCACAATCAGTATGGTAGTTATCATCATGGACTGGCCATGGTCCATCACTAGACTAAGACTTTTCTATTCGGTTTCTATTAATTCTGTCCCTTAATTGCCAGTGCATACTTCTAGGAGTAAGGTTCTGACAGAAAAGGCTCAGAAGCATGAAATCACATATCCAGTAATTGTGCATTACAAACCCCTACCACTCATTACAACAGTTATTGTGGGAAGGACTGTACAATCCTCACACTCTACCTGAAAGTCATTAATCAATTCCCATAGCCATAACTGATTGAAGAGCCAGAAGAAATTGTGGCATAAATAAATAAATAAATAAATAAATAAATAAATAGAAATTGTGGCATTATATTAGGCTGATCAAATTTCAGATTAAGGCAATAAAATCCAGCATTCAACATGATACACTAATGCAAGGAATTCACCATAATGGCTTTAAGTTTCTAAGCATTATGATTTTAGCATGATAGCTAATCTCTTACAACTGGAGTGAGAAAAAAAAGCTTGGGAATAAGCACAGGAATCAGCTGTTAAACTTTCAAGTGTGTGTAAATTACATTTGGTTTTGGCTAAAAATCCCTCTTGAGCCACTCACTGAAGAAAGGAAAAACACATAGATGGGGGTGGGAGGATCTCAGCTATATAACCGTGTGGAAAAGGAATACAGACCAGAATCACAAGGTAAGAAGGGGGAGAAAAGCTTCTGCACAGCAAATGAAACCAACAACAGAATGAGAAGGCAATCTACCAAGTGGCAGAAAGTATTTGCAAATCATATAGTGATAGGGGGTTAAGACCCAAAATATATAGAGAACTCATACAACTCAATAGCAAAAACAAAATAATCCAATTAAAAAATGGGCAGAGGATCTGTATAGACATTTTTTCCAAACAAGATGTACAGATGGCCAGCAAGTATATGAAAAAGATGCTCAACATCACTAATCAGAGAAATGCAAATCAAAACCATAATGAGATACCACCTTACACCTGTCAGAATGGCTATTATCAAAAAGACAAGAAACAAGTGTTTGTGAGAATGTGGAGAAAGGGGAACCCCCATCAATATTTGATAACACAATTTATATCTTTTTATCTTATGTATTCACAACGAAGTATTGCAGCTGTATTTTTACTACTTTTGTCTTTTAACCTTTAACTAGTTTTATAAATAAGTGATTAATCCACCACCTTCACATCAGATTATTCTGAATTTTACTATATATTCACCTTTACCAGTGAGATTTATACTTTCATGTTTTCCTGTTACTAATTAGAGTGCCTTTTCATTTCAGCTTCAAGAAGTCCCTTACAGGGGCGCCTGGGTGGCTCAGTCAGTTAAGTGTCTGTCTTCGGCTCAGGTCATGATCCCAGGGTCCTGGGATTGAGCCCCGCATCGGGCTCCCTGCTCAGTGGGAAGCCTGCTTCTCCCTTTCCCACTCCCCCTGCTTGTGTTCCCTCTCTCGCTGTGTCTCTGTCAAATAAATAAATAAAATCTTTAAGAAAAAAAAAGTCCCTTACAATTTACTTTTTAATAACAAAGCAACAAGCAAATATGTATATATAGAAAGAGAAAGAAAGCAAATATGGTAAAATACTAACAATTTTTTAATCTAGGTAGATGGTATATAAGTATTCATTTTACTATTATATCAACTTTTCTGTATATTTGAAACTCTTTATAGTAAAATGTTGGGAGAAATTGATTTTTTCAAATAAACTGGCAAAAATACAAAAAATTAGATAGATTCATATAAACCATAATAGTGATCATCTCCAAGCAAGGAGAGAGGGCATTGAGACTAAAATGGGGTACAAAAGGTATCTGAAATGTATTTGTAACATTCCTTTAAAAATAGATATTAAATCAAGCTAAGCAAAATTCAGTATTATTAACTTGGAATACATATACTTGTCTACTATACTTCTCTTTATATCTTTCTGTATATTTGAAATTTTCATAATAATAGAAACAGAGGAAAACTTCTTAATATAACTATTTAGCAAAATCAGCAGCAAACCTCAATCACCCTAAATAGTAAAAACCTAAAGCCATTATGAAAATCAAGAACAAGATCGCTATTTTCACTACCAACTTCGTTTTTCAATTCTCAAATGGAAGCATCTAGAACAGGGGTCAGTAAACTTTTTCTGTAAAGGATCAGACAGTAAATATGTTAGGTTTTGTGGGCCAGATGGTCTCTGTCAGAACTACTCTACCATTGCAGCACCAAAGCAGCCTTAGACGATACGAAAATAAATGGATATCACCGTGATCCAATAAAACATTATTTACAAAAACAGGTTATAGGACTGGACTTGACCCATGGGCCATAGTGACTCCTACTCTAAAAAATAAAGTAACTGGTGTAAACACTAGGAAAGAAAGGCAAAATTATCTATCAATGATATTTATTATATACATTAAAAATAAAAGCCTAACTACTGAAGTAACTATAAGGATTTAAAAGAATATTGCTGAGGTTTCTGGTTACAAAGTAAACAGACAAAATCCATTTGCTTTTCTCTGTATTAAAAATAAACAGAAACTGGATCACAATAAAAAACTGAGGTTGAAATATTTAAGAATTTAACAAGAAAAACACAGGACCTTATTATAGCAAACTATAAAATCTCACAGAGAATGAAAAACAAAACCTGCAAAAGTATAAGGAAATGCCAAATGCTAATTGTGGGAAAAATAACATGCTCATCTCCATATATGTCAAAAAGGCATTTGATAAAATTAAACTATTTTTGATAAAAATCTATTTGATTTTGTTAAAGCTTGTTTGTTTGTTTGTTTATGTAATCTCCGCACCCAACGCGGAGCTTGAACTTAATGAGCCCTAGATCAAGAGTCGCAAGCTCTTCTGACTGAGCCAGCTAGGTGCCCCTATTTATGATTTTTTTAATAAAAATCTATTTTTGATAAAAACATTAATCAAGAAAGGATAGATACTTCCTTAAAAATCTCAATGGTTAATATCATGCTTAAAGGGGGAACACTTAGAAATATTCCTACTAATCTCAGGAGAAAGACAAAAAATGTCTACTGTCCTCACTATCATATCTAATATTCTACAGGTATTAGCCAATGCAATAGTCCAAAGACACAGTATGAATATAAAACTCGGAAAGAAGGTGGCAAAAGTGTCATTATTATCAGATGATTTTATTGTTTGCCTGAAGCACCTGAGAGAATAAACAGAACACTTAGCACAAAATTAGCATCCAGAAATAAAACCTGTTCATAAACTTAATAAGAAATAAGTAAAAGTCATATGAAGAAGACTTTAAAACACTCATGATGGTCATGGAAGAAGAAGCAAACAAATAAAATTCTATTTTGTTCTTGACTTGGAAAATTAATTATAATAAAAGTCAATTTTAAGTTAATCTATAAATTTAACATGATCCTGACAGGATGTCTTGGAGATTAGACAATCTGACCCTAAATTTAATACATAAAAATTATTAAAAAGAATAGCCACAAAAGTTCTGGGGGGAAAAAAGAGTGATCAATGAAGACCAGCCCTGCCAGATATTAAAATGTTATAAAACTACAATAATTAAAACTGTGTATTCTGGACACATGAATAGGAAAGCAGATCAATGAATCAGAATAGAAAGTCCAGTAATGGATCCCAAAATCTAAAAGGGAACTGAGCCTACAATAAAGGTGATAATTTTAGGAAAATAATATTATTCAATAAATGATAATGAAATAACTGGGTAGTTGTTAGGAAAAAAGTTGGATCATCTCATTCATTACAATGGGAAAAATTATGAATAGATCAAAGATTTAAATGTAAAATAACAAAAATAATAAAAATAATCTTAAAGTAATTTTTAAAGAAATGTATCCATGACATCACTAGATAATTTTATCTCTACAATCTTGCTAAATGTAGGGCCTAAGTATTCCATAAAACTCAGAAGACATAAATTACTCAACTGCATAAAAATTAGGAATTAAAACAAAACTTGAAACTTTTATCATGCTTATCACAGATAAAGGGTTTATTTCCTAATATATGAAGAGCTCATGCAAATCAATAAGAAAACTACCAACTTCCCAATTAGAAAGTAAGACATGAGATTCATACATTTCACAGATAGAAAAATAATAACTCCTGAACATATGAAAAGATGTTCAACCTTATTCAAAAAAGAAATTTAAATTAAAACTACTCTGAGATAGCATTTTTCTTGTATTACTGAAGCAACATTTACTAACCAAAATTACAAACGAACATATGTTTTGAGTTGGCAATTCCATCTCTAGGAAGTCTGCCTACAGATAGCAGCTCACATGTATAAGATATGTCCAAGATTATTCACTGTAACACTGTTGTCATAAAAATACTATTTTAAAAACCTAATCTATAAATTTGGGGCTTGCTAAATAAATTATGGCACATTCATCTATGATAGGATATTATGAGCTATAAAGAAAATTGATATAAAAAAAACTTCTTGAACTGATATAAAATGATCTCCAAGCTACGTATTAAATGAAGAAAGCAAAGGGCAGGAAAGTTTGTTTAGTACGGTAGTTTTAGGCTTATAAAATTGTAATACATCTCTGAAAGCATATACAGCACTCTTATCGTTGGACTGGTTGCCTCTAGAGAAGGAAGCTGGATGGATGAGGGATGGTGGGAGGAAATAGACTTTAACTGTGCAACTTCTGTACATTTTAAAATGAATTACTTAACTAAGAAGGACAAATGTTAAAGTTTATATGGAAGGATAACTATCTAAAACAGAGGATATATAAAAAATAAGAATAGTGAGGAAGCAGTTGTCTTCTACTTATCAAAACAAAGCTACAAAGCCAATGTCACCAAAACAATGTGGTTAGATCAGTAGAGAAAAGAATCAAGAATCTGTAATAAGGTCTCACCATATATGAGAATTTTATACATGATAAAGGTGGTGTTTTAATTTAGGGGTGAAAAACATGGTGCTAGCAAAACATTTTGAAGAAAATGTAGTCCCTTTCCTCACATCAGATTTAAAAGTTCACATGAACGAAATTTTTAAATGTAAAGTACAAAAATAAAGAAGAGTAAAATGGAAGAAAATGTGGGGAAATGCTGTCAACAGAATGAGTATAAAATGGTGGTCAACGGAGAGAAAACAAAAGTCCAATACAAAGAGAACGCTGCAATCCGGTAAGAACAGGATCCATTACCACTAATCACATGGGAGATGATTAGCAGCAGCCTGTGTGAGCATGCAGTTTCAGCCTTCCCAATCAGGCAACAAAAGGCTGGAAGATATTACAGGAAAACCTAGGAAAGGGTGAAAGTGAAATTTAATTTAGGCAACACATAGGCACTGGTTTGAGAAACTGGTCCCCAAGTAAAATGTGTCTGAATCAAATAAAATTACATAGATATATTTTTTCTCTCTCCAACCCAACAATACCAATCATGGAACTCTATCCCACAAGAATATAAGCACCAGTCAGGATGGATAATACAATGATTTTGCTGCACCACTGTAAATATTTGTAAAACAAATGTGCCAAAAGAGAATGATTTAATAAATTATGGAATATTTGTGCAATGCGATACCTTAATGGGATAGGCAACCATTAAAAAAAATGTTACAGAAATATCATCTGAAGGACCTCTGGGTGGCTCAGTCAGTTAGGCCTCTGATTCTTGATTTCCGCTCAGGTCATGATCTCAGGGTCATGAGATTGAGCCTGGTGTCAGGTTCCAGGGTGGGTGTGGTGGGCTGGGTGTGGAGCCTGCTTGGGATTCTCTCTCTCCCTGTCTCTCTCCAGCCTACCGCTCCCCCCCCCCCAAAACACACACTCACACTCTCTCTCTCTAAAAAAAGAAAGAAAGAAATATCATCTGACCTTGAGGAAGTCCCACAATGTATATTTAGATGTAAAAAGCAACATGTAGAGTACTATATTTACATTTATAATATGTTTTAAGACAAATGTCCGTAAGTCTAAATATGTATTTCGTGTGTGTTTATCCATTTGTATAAAACTGAGTGTGGAGAAAGGCAAGAAGGGATATACACTAGATTGTTGCTGACCTTAGATACCATAGACAAGGGGCTCGGAGATGGGAGAATGTGAAGGAAAAAATGTGAAAGAAAAAGAACAGAAGAGGGAAAGGGGGTGGGAGGGAGGAAGGGAAAGAAAGGAGGAATGAGGCGGGAGGGGTAGGAAGAGCGAAGAGGAAAATGAAGGGGATGGAGAGAAGGGGTAGCAGTCACAAAAAGAACATACCATAGTATTAACACTATATAAACAAATCAAACTACAGATACCCATACACATGAAATCAGTCACTTGAATACAAAGCTACTTTCTCTCTGCATGATGGAAATTCAGGTAGTTTTCACTTTATTCCTTACTATTTTTAATACTGTATGAACTACCATATTCATGGATTAGTTATATTGCTCTACTCATCTTTTCATACCTAACAACAGCCCCAAACCTAGTGACTTAAAAAACACTTCCAGGGGCGCCTGGGTGGCTCAGTCGTTGGGCGTCTGCCTTCGCCTCAGGTCATGATCTCAGGGTCCTGGGATCGAGTCCCGCATCGGGCTCCCTGCTCGGCAGGAAGCCTGCTTCTCCCTCTTCCACTCCCCCTGCTTGTGTTCCCTCTCTCGCTGTCTCTGTCTCTCTCAAATAAATAAATAAAAAAAAAAAATCTTAAAAAGAAAAACAAAAAAAACACTTCCACTACAATTTAGGCAGAACTCAGTGGGGACAGCTTGCCTCTGCTCCATTAAGGCATCAGCTGAGACAGCTCAAAGTCTGGGGACTGGAATCAGCCGATGGCTTCTCCATTCACATGTGTGGCAGGTGATATGGGCTATAGTCTGGGACTTGTTCAGATGACATCTCCTTAAGGAGACCTTTGTAGTCACACAAGCTAATGTAGTCTGCCATCTGTTTCCAACACATTCCCTGTATTATTTTCTTAATAACACCTATCATTACATGACATTGTTCAGTCTATTTATTTAGGGTTACTAGAATGTCAACAGGAATCTTGTCTGTTTTGTTCACTGCTATATTCCCAGAGCACGGCCCAAAGCCTGGTGCATAGTGGGTACATGATAAACATTCAATATGCACAATTAATTGCACTGAAGACAAACAGAACAAATTTAATCATAAAGGGGTTACACTTTTGCCAAGTGAAGGTAAATATGTTACAGAGAAATAAATGTAAAAGGTTTCATACTAAGTCCATGGGAGAAAAATGATAGGTAGGCCCTGATGCCCCACACATGCAGTAGAGGCACAGGGAATGAACTCCCTAGAAGAGACAGCAGGGGTCAGTGCCATAAAGCAACCTAAAAATAAAAACAACAGATCAGAACTATGGATGCTCAAGATTGTTTTCCTTCAAAATGAATAAGTACTGAAGTTTGAAAAACAATGGGATAAGGGTTAATACTCATAATATATATATATATATATTTAAAACTCATAAACTGATAGGGGAAAAGGTTAACAATCTGATTTTTTAAAGTTTTTAAGCAATCTCTACACCCAACGCAGGCCTGAACTCCCAACCCTGAGATCAAGAGTGGCATGCTCCACCCACTGAGCCAGCCAGGTGCCCCAACAATCTAATGTTAAAGTGGGCAAAGGTTATGAACAGAATCCACAATACAGTAATATGCCAATGAATGAATGAAAATACACTTCACTAATAAGATGCAAATTACAACAATGTGATGCCATTTTAACCTGTCAGTCTAGCAAAAAGAAAAGAACTGAGGGTCAGGTTTGGCGAAGATGTGGGCAAATGGGCCCTCTTCCACACTGTAGGTAGAAACTGGTTAAACCTCAACAGCAATTGAGCAATATTTTTCAAAATTAGAAGTGTACCGAAGTCTGTGACCTATAAAATGACACTTCCAGGAATCCATCTTTGTATGTACAAAAGCAAGCCCATCCCATGCAGCATTATCTGTAATCACAAAATAAAAACAGTAACAAAACAAATAGCAAATAAGCTGAATTTCCATCAATAGGACACCAGTTAATTGGTTACCCATGCAACAAAATACAGTGGTGCTGTTAGAAAAGGTAGCTTGTTAAGCAGGGATTGGAAAAACTTCTGTATGTTTATTTCACTTTGAAAATCAGCATGTATTCCATAATCTTATTTTAAAGTTATATATGTTTATACACACACACTTGAATAAACATATAAACAGCCTAAAGGGCAACCGCTAACAGCAGTAAGTAATGTCCCAGGGTGGGAGTGATAACCTTCACTTTTTACTTTATGCATGTTCACTGCTCCTTTCCATGGATTTAGAATTATCCAAGGGCACAAATGGATTCTTAAAATTAAGTATTTTCAGACATGCACAAAAATTTTTAGGATACTAGGCATTTACTTTAAAAGTAATAAATTGAAATAACTATATGTATGTAACATATATATTACTCTTCTTGAAGGTACAAGTATTTAATGGTACCCTAATATCTCAAAGAGCCTTACAACTTCAATAATTAAGTATATATATTGTACATAATCCTAAAGAGGATTTATCTGCTAGAAAACTTTGTTCACAACTGTATCCCCCCCCACCTTGAACAGTGCCTAAAACTCAGTATTTTTTTTTTAAATAAATGTTCACAGTGTTTACAGCTTCACAAACAAGTCTTAACTTTTAGGCTTTCATTCCTTCTTTGTTAATTAAGAGTCTGGAAATGACCATCCCCCATAGGAATTTTTCAAGCTCCTGTCTAGCCAAAATTGGCTAAATGCTGGATTTTGAACTTACCAGAGGCTCTAGTTTTATAGGCTGCTGTTGTTTTCTTGTTCTCTCTTGAGCTTTTGTAGTGTGCCTGAATGTCAGGAACTGTGTGTCAGATTCATTTTCGGTGGGTACTACAAAACTCAGTCTTCCCTTTGCTGTTATACTGTTCAGTCTTGCAAGGGCAGGGTTTTCCACCTGCTCTTCAATATTTTTCAGTTTGACATCCTTCTCTGAGGTGTGAAAAGCCATTCTCACTCCTGGAAAGAGGAGGGTCAGCAAAAGAAAAATGAAAAGTAGAGCAAAAGAACTGGGGAAGTGGGACCAGTGTAAGGGACTTAAGAACTAGGGAGTGCTGAATTTGCTCAGCCCTAAGGAAAACCCACAAAGTTACTCATTTCTTCCAAACTAAGGACCTGAATCAGAGAAGTGAAAATGCCTGGCCTTCAAGTAGCTGGGGTGGGATCCAGGAATTTGCATTTCTAACAAGTTCTTAGATGCTGCAGATGCCACTGATTTGGGGACCATACTGGTCTAGATTTGGAAGGATAAAAAGAATTGCAATTAGTATTGAGATCAATGTTTTTCATGCGTGAGTATGCAAAATATCTCCAGGGGAGCTTGTTCAAAACACAGGTAATTTTAATGCAGGCAATCTGAGAAATACAGCCTAGGTACGCCAAAACCAAAAACCAAAACAAGAAACAATCAAAGGGAAAAATAGGAGTTGAGGACTAAATCCTAAAACACTGCTCCTGGAGCTTTCATATGCATGAGGAAATTGTTAAAATGCACACTCTGATTCATAACACTAGAACTACAAGCCTCTAGTAGTGGTCTTGCATCCTCACCACCACTCCCACTCCCACCCCTCCAGATGGGTGGAGATACTTCCCTTCAAAATAGTACCATAGCACATACGGTCTTGAAACAGGTGTCAGCAGGCCTAGGTTTTAGTCTAGATCTGTGTTGACCCATCAGAATCTCCTATGCAATTTTAATTTTTCAAGTAGCCATATTAAAAAACCCAAAAAAGGAACAGGTGAAATAAATTTTTAATAATGTGCTTTATTTAATGTATCTAAAACATTCTCATTTCAACATGTAATCAATACAAAACTTATTAATGTTTTATTTCATTGTTACTACATTTTCGACTTCACATTTAGAGCAGATCTCAACTCAAGACTCGCCGCTAGTGGCTACCATATTGAGTAGCGCAGCCTAGATCTGATCACTCCGTGAGAGATCTTGGACCAGTCTCCTGATACCTCCATTCCTCACTTTCCACCGCTCTAAAATGATAGGTAGCTAGTAAATGGCCACTGAATGCTCTTCCACTGACTTTCTCTGCTTCTCTGAGCCTTATCCTCACGTGCTCCGAAAGCCAAGCTGACTCCCTGGCCTAGAAGTCGGAGCCCAGCTCCACAGCTCTATTCCGCAGGACTCACCAAGTCAGCCTAGGGCAGCCACAGCCGCCGCTGTCGAGGGGCTCCAGAGACAGCAACACCAGGTCTGGTAGTAGAAAGTTGACTGTAGTCCGGAATGTTTGCTGTTGCCTAGCAACCACCCGTCCTCTACAGACGTGCAATGCGCCTGTGCGCGACCTGTCGCTACGGCAACGCCTCAGCCAACCGCAGCTCTGAGTCCCTGAGCCCGCCGGCCAATTGAACCAATCAATGCCTCCGAAACATTTCTATGCCGCTGGTTGGTGGAGAACACCCACTCGACCTGCGTGGTCGCTCCTCGGCGCTGGCAACTGGCCACTGCTTAGGCCGGTAGGCAAGGCGGTCGAAGGAGGTGGCCAGGTGTGTTTACTCCCTCCCTTCTCCTGCGGTAATCTTTTCTGTTTCCCTTCATAAGGCCTGAGACTGACTTGATGGTTCCTGTAATCTAACTTTCTCTAGTTAGAAGAGTCAAAAATCTCGGGAGAGGTAGGTGCCTTGAGAGTCCCGCTCTCGAAAGGAGCTGGCGAGCGACCATCCAGCATCTCTGTCCCACCCACCAGCCTCCTCCCGGGAGTAAGGAGGGAATGTGGGCTGTTCTTCCCCTCAAACTCCACCGTGTCCTTTCAGCTAATGTTCTTTTCCACCTGGAAGGTAACCTAGTGTCAGGCACAGCATGAGCCCATATTACTTGGTCCCGCGCTCTACTTACCAAAGCGGACTCTGGATCTTGTTCTGGCGTTTTGGCCCACCTAATTAAGTCTCCGAACGATTGCTGCTAATACTTTGTGGAAGCGACCCCACCGAAGCCCGATCCAGGTTGCTTACTGAAGATGTCATCCCAGTTAATGATCAGGAGAAGCAGCCCTTTCACCTGCCTGAAGGAAATGTTAACACCAAATGGCAGAGTCCTGGTTTTCAACCTCCCCTCCAAAATGACATAATCACCGCTGGAACTCATCGTCTTCTTTTGTGCTTTTTGGTCCCTCTTTTTTTTTTTTTTTTAACCTTGATATTTGTTTCTTGCCTTGAACGCCAAACCCTATATGAAGTGCTTGACCTATCATACAACCTGCATTTTCTCAATCTTAACATACTCAGGTAGGTATTTTACATGCTAGATAGGACACCACCTACAGGGTAGAGAATCACCTATCAATAGAGCTGGGATGGAGATTACAGATCACCTAATACAGCTCCTCCATTTGATTAATAAGAGAACTGAGACCCAGAGAGGAAGCAAGTGATTTACTCCAGGTTAGGCAGCTACTCAGGGCAGATACAGAACTTAGAATACAGATCTCCTAATCCCTAATCAGATACTGGATACAGCAAGGGAGTACCTTCAGTTCAGAAACAATTCAAAAACACCTCAAATGTAGACATAAAAATACGAATTCACCAGAGATAAAAGGTCCACACAAAGCCAATTGGAGCCAATAAAATATAATAATTTATATAAACTAGTAATTAAAGAAATTTGAAGCCAACCCAATACATCAAAACATAAAATTTGAATAATATGCAGTGTTAGACATATTTATAAAATGACTTTCATTTCACATGTGCAGTGAATAGTCTAATCTGTTCCCTTAAACATTGACACAGTAGAGACAACGGCCATTGCTTCTCAGCCCCAGATTTTTTTTGTTGTTGTTGATGAAGTTGAATGTTACTTTATGCTGCTGAGAACACTCCAAGAGTCAAGGAAAGTGAGGGGTAGAAGACCTTGACACATAGAGTTTAGTAAGGGTATTGCTATATTAGAAGCTACTCATCAAATCTCTCCAAGCTTGGGGCGCCTGGGTGGCTCAGTCGTTAAGCGTCTGCCTTCGGCTCGGGTCATGGTCCCAAATAAATAAAATCTTTAAAAAAAAAAATTTAAAAATCTCTCCAAGCTTATTTTTTAATGTGGCAAGATATCATCTTTATTATCAACTTAATAGTTTCTAAATTAGTGCAGACAGACAAGAGTTTTATGTATACCCTGTTGATTTTTTTTCACAGTTACTATAGATAATAATAATTGTTACAGTTTACTGGGTGCTTTCTATGTGCCAGGTACTTTGCATTTGTTCTTTTTTTTTAAAAAAAAGATTTTATTTATTTGACGGAGAGAGAGACAGCGAGATAGGGAACACAAGCAAGGGGAGTGTGAGAGGGAAGCAGGCTTCCCGCTGAGCAGGGAGCCCGATGTGGGACTCAATCCCAGGACTCTGGGATCATGACCTGAGCTGAAGGCAGACGCTTAATGACTGAGCCACCCAGGCTCCCAAAAGGTCACATCTTTAACAGTGAAAGTAAAAATGGTTAAAATTGATTGAGCATTCAGTCAAGATTTATATTCTGAGCCCTTTGTGAAGTAGTTATCACCATTATACTAATCATTGCAACAACTTTATATTATTTTAGAGGTATTATTGTACCTGTTCCACTCATAGGGAAATTGATGTTTAAAAAGATTACATGACTTACCCAAATCACTCCAGAGGTATAAGTGGCAGAGCTGAGAGACAAATTCGGATCCATCAACTTAAATAGTTAAATTTCTGTAAGATTCTACAGCAAGAATATTGAGTCAGGGAATTCTGCTACTGGCTATATGTGGACTATATTCTGAAAAATTCCTGAAGCAAAACACCCATGTATTTGGATCAACTCCAAGGCACATATTTTAACTGCACTGCAGAGATTACAGAAATTAGGGAACCCTTGAGGGTCGAAAAAACAATGAAATGAAACCAGAAACAGAAAGGAAGCTGCATCACTGAGGACTGTGGTGGTTTAAAGAAATAAAAGTAGAACATGGGTAGCAGGGCTGGCTCTGTGATGGGACCCTGGATCTGGGCAGAGTGTTCTTGTTTATCTCCCCTGCTTTTGAACCACTGCTCACCAAGTCTCTCAAGGAGCAGGATGCCTTTGGCTTTAAAGTCAGGATGTTTTCCACAACCTCATAAAATCACCCAGTATAAAACCAATTTCTCTAAAGTTCTGAACTTGAGCAGACTTCTCATATAAATCAATCATCTGTCTTTTAGAATTTTTAGATCAAACACATGTAAAAGGAGGCAAATGGTAGTGCTTTATACACAGTAACAAGTCTTTTTTGGAATATTTTCTTTTTTTTTTTTTTTAAAGATTTTATTTATTTATTTGAGAGAGAGAATGAGAGAGAGCACATGAGAAGGGGGAGGGTCAGAGGGAGAAGCAGACCACCCGCTGAGCAAGGAGCCCGATGCGGGACTCGATCCCGGGACTCCAGGATCATGACCTGAGCCGAAGGCAGTCGCCTAACCAACTGAGCCACCCAGGCGCCCTGGAATATTTTCTTAATAAGCAGGAAGTTAGGGGCCAGGTAGCTCTGAAAAGGTTAGGCTGGAAGTCTAAGACCAGGTGATGACCAGTGATGGTGCCAAAGAAGCAAGGAGGAGAATCCTAATAGTGAGCTGGGCATGGACCTGGTTGGTAAGTCAGCCTACAGATTCAAGAGAGGTGGGAGAAATATCCCAGCTATAGCATCTGGTCTCTGAGAGACATTTAGGGAGTGCAGAATGTAGCATAGAGGATCTAGAAAGTTGTATTATTCATTTGAGGACCTGACTGGTGGTCCTGTGCAAGTTCAGATACAAACATCTACCCTGTATGGAAGATCATTGCTGCACACAGCAAACACAGCCTGGAGTTCACAGTGAGGAAGAGCAGGCCTAGAAAGAGAGAGGCCTTATTATAGGGAGGTGGGGAGAGTTTGAAAGCCAGGGGCCATGTGGCTTTCCAAGGATCATCATTGGTCTCTGACCCCAATTCTAATGCCATATTCTGCTAGATTGCCCAGATAGACTTATCACCCCTAACAGATCCCTCCTTGCTTATTTTTTTTTAAAGATTTTATTTATTTATTTGAGAGTGAGAATGAGAGAGCATGAGAGGGGGAGGGTCAGAGGGAGAAGCAGACTCCCTGCCGAGCAGGGAGCCTGATGCGGGACTCGATCCAGGGACTCCAGGATCATGACCTGAGCCGAAGGCAGTCGCTTAACCAACTGAGCCACCCAGGCGCCCCTCCTCCTTGCTTATTTTTATCCTAATATTAGATCTCTAGTTATTCAGTAATGCTTTTACTGCTAAATTGTTGTTATGTCTACTCCTAAAAACATATTACTATCCTAATTTTCTGAGCTTATTAAAAACCAACTTGCCAACTTGTTTTTATTGTTCCAAATATTCCCAGTTAGCCTGTGATAGAGAATCCCGGGCTTAAAATTCTGGGTTGATAATCCCATTTACAACTAAGTTTCAGAGAGGTAAAGTTACTCTCCCAAGGGCATACAGCCAATAAATTGCCAAGTAAATGGGAATACAGTCACCACAAGACCCAGGCATTCAATTCCTAAGTATTTCCCAAGAGAAATGAAAGACTTGTGTGTGAATGTTCCTAGAAGCTTTATTTGTAACAGCCAAAGCCTGGAAAACAATCCAAATGTCCACCAGCAACTGAGTAGTTAGGCAAATTTTGGTACATCATACTTTGTAATACTACCCACCAATAGAAAGGGACAAACTGTTGGTGCATGCAACACTGGTTGAATTTGAAAAACATACTGAGCAAAATAAGCCAGACACAAAAGAGTACCTATTGTCTAATTACAATTACATGAATCTCTAGGAAAGATAAATCTAATTTATAGTGACAGGAAATAGATCAGTTGTTGCCCGGAGCTAGGACTGGGGTAGAGGATTGGCAAGGTGGACAGAGAAATTTTTTGAAGTGATGGAAATGTTTTATATCTTGGTTATTTGGGTGGTTACAGAGGTGTATAAGCTTGTCAAAACTCACTGAAATATAAATCTTAGAATATGTGCATTTTATTGTATATAAATTATAACTCAATAAAATTGAATTAAAAATTATATTCCTAGTGTTACACTTCAAAAGCACAAGTAAGGCTTTCTTTCTTTTTTTTTTTTTTAAAGATTTTATTTATTTATTTGAGAGAGAGAGAACGAGAGACAGAGAGCAGGAGAGGGAGGAGGGTCAGAGGGAGGAGAAGCAGACTCCCCGCCGAGCAGGGAGCCCAATGCGGGACTCGATCCCGGGACTCCAGGATCATGACCTGAGCCGAAGGCAGACGCTTAACCATCTGAGCCACCCAGGCGCCCCAAGTAAGGCTTTCTAAATATACAGATTTCCAGGCTTCACACCAGAACTGGTAAATAAGAATCTTTGTAATTGGCATCCAAATATATGCTTAAAAATCCCGATAGATGAATCAAATGAACGTGTTTGGTGAAGAACCATTATCTGCCAGTGAAAATGTATGAAGATTAAAAGATGTTCAATTATATTAAATTAATCAGGTCTTAAGCAGTTTGCATAACATGATCATATTTTTATAAGCACAGAATGTATATAAACTCAGCAACTATCTGGAATAAAGACAAATGTTTATGAGATTTACAAGTATTTTCTGTTATGCCCTTTGGTTTTCTGTATATTTAAAAATAAAAACCATATACTGGTTTTGTATTGAGAAAAATGAGTTATTTTTAAAATTAGCATAAGAAAATATAAGAGCATAGAGTGGAGGGACCCCTGGAGGCCAGGGCAAGTGGATCAGGAACGTTCGCGGAGGATTTAGCTTTCTGCAAAAAGACAAGGCACCCCATTCCATGCAGATGGAAGGAACATGGGAGTGGGTTACGTAAACTGGTAGACTTGGGTCTGATTTCTTCTTTTTCTCTCTAAAGCAGGAGGTAGGTCAGCTGCTGAGATGGACGGAGGTGGGGGTGCTAGAGGCTCCATATAATTTATATGGGGAGATGGGGTGGGAGGGAGTAAATCACCTTTAGCCTTGGCTGAAGTTTAATTTCAGGGTCTGTGAACTGCTTAAAACTGTTTTCACGTTGGTGGGTGTATGTTTGTCAATAGCTGTTAGATTCTCAAAGGAGTCTGTGACCAGTGGGTCCAGCGGGGTCGGAGACTATATGCTCTGCAAGCATAGGTCACAGTCAGCCCACGTTTCTGAGAGGTTCGTTGGATCATATTTTGTTACTTTATCACCACCTTGTGGTCAAATGAATGTACTGCCAAAGGAGATTTCGAATCACAGATTTTGAATCCGGGGAGATAGTTTTATCTTCCATTTGGAAGGGACTTGAGGCACTCTGTGGTGGTCTAATGTCCCACAGATTATGAGAATTAATAATCACTACACAGTTTTCCTCCAAAATGTTGAACCTGGGTTAACTATGCATGAGTAAGAAGACCTGGCTAACCCCAGATAATTACATTTCTTTTTTCTTTTTTAAAGATTTTATTTATTTATTTGAGAGAGAGAGAATGAGAGACAGACAGCATGACAGGGAGGAGGGTCAGAGGGAGAAGCAGACTCCCTGCTGAGCAGGGAGCCCGATGCGGGACTCGATCCCAGGACTCCAGGATCATGACCTGAGCCGAAGGCAGTCGCTTAACCAACTGAGCCACCCAGGCACCCGATAATTACATTTCAATTAAAGATCTTTACAGAAGTAATCTTTGAGCCAGTGTTGAATGATTTTGACAGGCCAAGAGATGTGGTCCTTAAACTTCGCTGTATATTAGGACCACTTGGAGAGCTTGTAAAACTCCTGATGCCCAGGCCACACTCCATGCTAACTAAACTCTCTGAGTGAGAGCCCCACGCATCATTACCTTTTTCCCCCAGTGCCCCTTCCCCAGGTAACTCCAATGTACACTAAGTCTGGGAGCCTCAGCCACAGGGCCTTGCAATTCAAGGTGAGATCCACAGAGCTGCAGCCTTGGCATCACCTGGGAGCTTGTTAGATACGCAGAATCTCAGGCCTGCCCCAGACCTCTGGAATCGGTCTGCATTTTAATAATTTCCAGGTGGTTCGTTGCATATTAAATCTGAGTAGTGCTGTTGAAGAGAACAGAATGGGTGTCCAGTAGGTCCACTGGATACACAAGGCAGGAATGGTGTCTGAAAGGCAGGCTTCTCATTTTTTATCAGTTCCAGTTACAGGAAATGTATGACTTCTCTGCCATGGTTGGGAAAGTTCTAATTGTCCAAAAATTCTTTTTTAAGAATTTAAGATGACAAAATCTACTTTCTTGCCAATTCTGCAAACTGCCCCCATGATCTCTTAAAATATTTGAAGGCAGAAATGTTCTTCCTTTAATCTTCCTTCTTTGAATCCCTCCCTCCCTCCCAATCTCCCAGTCTCCTTAGTCTATGTAGAATGCCTAGTAATTCTACACTAAAAATGGCTCTCAGAACTGCAGGCGAGATTCTAGATGTGGCATGACACAATGAGCATAGTAGGAAAATGACATTCCTTTATCTAGAAATTCTATTAATGGCTCCTTTTTCTTCCTGGGAATCAGACATTATCCAGGATCTTTGTTAAATGGTGAATAATAGAGAAGTTATATCCCACAAACAAATCAATGCTGATGGTCCCAGGGCCTCAGGTCATCACATGTGACTGCTGGTGCTGTCCTGAGCTCAAAGAGATCACCATGGGAGTCCTGGGCTGAGGTGGTTGGGGCCTGTGTTCCCACTTCTCCTAGGACCACATCCTTCAGCAGAGATAGCTCTTCCCTCAGTGTGGCTGTTGGGGGAAAACCACCAAACCCCTCCTGCTGCCTCTGATCTCAGCCTGCCCACTCCATCCTGCCTTTGTCTCCAACCTCATGCCTAACCACATGACAGATGCCCATGTGCCCAGGCAAGAGGGCTTGACTACTGTCCCTGGCTCAGTCCTAGATCAGTTCTCCTGTTCTGAATATTTTTTTATTTATTCATTCATTTATCTATTCATTTATTCCTGAATATTTAATCTTAGCATCTCACCCTGTTATGGACTAAATGTTTGTGTCCCTGTAAAACTCATACGATGAAGCTCTAACTCCCAGTGTGATGGTATTTGGAGGTGGGGCCTTCCGGAGGTGGTTAGGTTTATATGAAATCATTTTAAAAGTGGGGCCTTCATGATGGGATCAGTGCCCTTATAAGAAGAGACACCAGAGATCTTAGTTTCTCTCTCTCTCTACCACTATACCTGTCTCCCCCAATCCCCCCCATGCCATTCCCCCCAATCCATGAAGACACAGGGAGAATATAGCCATCTGCAAGCCAGAAAGAAGGTTCTCAATAGAAACTGAATTGGTTAGCACTTTGATCTGGGAGTTTCTAGCCCCTTGAACTGTGAAAAATAAATGTCTATTGTTTAAGACTATGGTATTTTGTTACAGCAGCCTGAGCTGACTAAGCCACCCCTTTATCCATCTTCGGGCCTGAAGCTGTTGTGTCTACCAAAGCCATCCCATGCCCACCTCCTCTTGGACCATTTGTCTCACTTGCATAGTGGATCTTCTGGCATCTATAATGATGACCCTTTAACTTTTTTTTTAAGTTTTTTTTTCTTTTTTAAGTAATCTCTACACCCAACGTAAGGCTTGAACTCATAACCCCAAGATCAAGAGTCAGCATGTTGAGGTGGGGATATGGGCAGTCTTGTGGGACTGAGTCCTTAACCTGTGGGATCTGTCACATCTCCAGGTAAATAGTGTCAGAACTGAGATGAATTGTGGGACGCCCAGCGATGTCCACGAATTCTCTGTTGGTGCGGGACTCCTCCCCACAAATCCATACACAGGGGTGCCTGGGTGGCTCAGTCATTAAGTGTCTGCCTTTGGCTCAGGTCATGATCCCAGGGTCCTGGAATCAAGCCCCTGCTTCGGGCTCCCTGCTCAGCAGGAAGCCTGCTTCTCCCTCTCCCACTCCCCCTGCTTGTGTTCCCTCTCTCGCTGTCTCTCTGTCAAATAAATAAATAAAATCTTTAAAAAAAAAAATCCATACATAATGGAATTGGGGCCAGAATCTTGATAGTGTAGAACAGAGGTTAGCAAATACTGTCCTATGGGTAAAATCCAGATGGCTGCCTGTTTTTAAAAAAGTGTTATTGGACCACAGCCACACTCATTTATTTACATATTTTCTATGGCTGCTTTTGTATTATAAGTGTTGAGTATATTAAGTCTTTAGGGAACTCCTCATTACTGTCAACTTTTACCTCTATTGTGATTTTATAGTCTGTATCTTTTTTTTATTGTGTTAAGACATGATGGAAATCAGTAAGCTAATACCAGAAAGAATCTATAAGTTGTACTTTCAAATGGTAGAAGATAGTGACTCTCAGTGGACAATAGCAGGGAGCTCTGAGACCTACATTCCCCAAGGCATTGAGATATTTGGATAAAGTGTGTTTAAAAAGATTATTCTTGTAGACTGGAAGGCAAATGTGGCGTTTTGAATATACCTAATTGCTTTCATTCCCCCCTAAAGCCCTACTAAAAGGATTTTTTCAACTTATAAACTCAGAGAAATTCGGAGAATGGGTGAAGGGACAATAGCTATAAAAATTGGACTCCGGAAAGCAGAAATATGAGTGGTAAGTGATTAAACAAATACAAAAAGGGTAAATTGTAAGTAATGGTGGGGAAATATAATAACCAACTTGATACACATTATGGAAGCCCCAAGGACTCTGGAATTGGTGGTACCAGACGTCTCTGGAAATAGGGACTTGAATAAGGAGATTGGTTGGCAGTCTGTTCAGGAAGTAGTCAGTTCTTCAGGTCTGTTCTACCCTCCCCAATCCCAGCAGAAGACTGGAAATTTATTCTCTGGAGTGGGTCAAACAGAAGGTCTCTAGACTAAGGGGCACTAGGTACCTATGGGGGTGGGGTACCATAATGAAAACAGTGGATTACCTGAATGTGTACATGCAAGATGATGAGCTCACCCAACTCTCTTTCGCTAGTCAACTCCCAGAATAATGGCATAGCCCGTGCAACCATCTCAATTTTCCTGGGATGGTAGGCATTCCCAGGCTAGGGACTTTCAGTTTTAAAACCAGGACAGTCCTGAATAAACCAGGATGAGTTAGTTACCCTAGTTTCAAAACATTGGCAGTTAGACACTTCCAGGCAGGAAACCCAGAGAATTTTCTCTGGGGAATCTGACCAGCCCAAGGGGAAAGATCTGAATATATGGACAGCGGAGGTTCTTCCACTAAATGGCCCAGCCAAGTCAACTTTGAGGTGAAGCTCACAGTGACTAAGTTCCACCTGGGTGTATGGAGGTTTCAGTCATGTTTTTAGGCCCTCCCTCTCAAAAATAAGCAGAGAACTAAGGATTACTAGACAAATCACAGAAGATCTCTCACACAAAAGACAGAAAGACAGAAAGCAAAACATTCAAATAGGAAAACCAACCTGAGAGGTAAGCATATGAGTTAAGTTGGGATGATCAGAGTCTTTCTCTTGGATTTCAAAGACTGGATCTGAGTGAGAGAATTCTCTCTTCCTCTCTAGCCATCGTGCTATTAGAATATGAGCCTGGAGCTCCTGGAGGCCATATTCCAGGGCCACAGTTGGTCACATAGAGATGGAAAATAGACTCTAAGTTTGGAGTCCCAATGGCTTTTCATGCCAAGATCCATTATCTCTAAAGCTATTTTTGCTTTTTCCAAAGTTTGGTTGTATGAGTCAATAAACTCCAACACTTTTTTAAAAAGCATAAGTTTGAATAGATTTTCTGTCATTTGCAATCAACCGGTGGGCCTCATGAATGGTATTGCCTCTTCTACAGGTCTGCTTTTTTAATCTGTACTCTACATCCGGCAAGTTTCCAAGTCAGCTTGTGGGTTTCCTTGTTTAAAATAAGAATCGCACAACTCATGAAGGTAAAAATACATGAAATTTCATTGAACATGGCAGACCCAGAATACACTAACTTTTCATTATCTCTCCCAATGGGGTCCTCCCCAAAATAAACTCTAAAGCAATATGTCTGAAAGACAAATATGTGGGCCACAAAACAAAGATGAAGGGAAAGAAAGGAAAATGCCTGTGAGTTAACTAACAGTGTTTGCCTTCCACACATTAGTGAAAGGAAAAAGCTGTATCCATTAGGATTGTGTTTAATAGCAGGTAATGGAACACCACATCAACAGTTGCCTAATTAAACAGGGTGATTGGGGGGGGGGTCATGGATGTTAGGTGCTTCTATGATTCTCTTGGTCTTTTCATTATGATGGAAGTAGGGTTGCTGCAATCTCAGCCATCATGTCCACATTCAAGACAGAAATAAGGAAGTAAGGTCAAAGGATATATATATTTGTCTCCTTATAGTGGAAAAGCAAAAGCTCTCCCAGAAGGTTCTTTATTAGATAATCTCTCTCCTCATGTCTCATTGGCCAGAACTGGGACCAAAGATTACATCTAGCTTGAAGGGAGGCTCAGTGGGTAGGGAACAGGATTGTCATGGTGACTTGGAACTATCATGATCCATTACCTAGGGCTAGATATATCCTGCCTACCCCCCACCCCCCAGAGAGTTCTACCAACAGCAAAGAAAAGGCAGAAAGATGCCACGTGGGAAAGTGTGCCTGCCACAGGAACCAAAGTAAGCAGAGTAAAACACTGAAAACACAGCTGGAACCACAACGCTCACACATTGCTGGTGGGAATCCAAAAAGGGAGTCACTTTGGAAAGGAGTTTGGTGGTTTTTTACATGCCTAAGCGTCCTTTGCAGATGTGATTAAGGATCTTGGGATGGGAGGAAGTATCCTGGATCATGGAGGTGGGCCCACTACAGGGGTCCTTATAAGGGGGAGGCAGGAGGGTCAGAGTTAGAAAAAGAAATGATAAGAAAGCAGAGGTGGGGTGTGGTGCACTTGGAAGATGAGAGAAAGGGTCATGAGCCAAGGACTGTGGGTGACCCGGGGAAGCTAGAAAAGAAAAGCGTTCTCTTTCCAAACCTCCATGAGGGATGTGGCACTGCCAACACCTTGATTTCAGACTGCTGACCTCCAGAACAGTAAGAGAATAAGCTTGTGTTTTTTAGCCACTACGTTGGTGGCAATGTGTTACTGCCACCTCCAGGAAATGAGTATACCTGCCTAGTATTCCTACCTTTGGGCATCTAGACCAGTTCTTATTTTTCTGTGCCCATCTTTGTAAAGATGTCTGCATTGTTCTTCTTTCAAAAGGTCCTTTATTGACCTGTAATTCACATACCATATAATCACTCGTTTAAAGTGTATAATTCAATGGTTTTTAGGACATTCACAGAATTGTGTGACAATTACCAGTTGATCCTAGAACCTTTTCAAACACCTCAAAAAGAAACCCTATATCCTTTACTACTCCTCCCCAATTCTTCCCATTCCCTCCAGCCGTAGGCAACTACCAATCTAATTCCGTCTCTATAGATAGGCCTATTCTGGACATCTCATATAAAAGGGATCATACAACATGTGGTCTTTAGGGACTGGCTTATTTCACTTTGCACAGTGTTTTCAAGGCTCACCCATGATGCAGCATGTACTTCATTTATTTTTATTGCTGAATAATATTCCATTGTATGGATATACCACATTTTATTTATCTATTCATCAGTTGATGGACATGGTTGTCTCCGCTTCCTCACAATTATGAATAATGTTGCTTATAAACATTCAAATTTTTGTCTGGAAGAATAAGACATTCAGTTATTAACAAGCATTTATTGGGGCGCCTGGGTGGCTCGGTCGATTGGTCATCTGCCTTCAGCTCAGGTCATGATCCCAGGGTCCTGGGATTGAGCCCCGTGTCGGGCTCCCTGCACAGTGGGGAGTCTGCTTCTCCCTCTCCCCCTGCCCCTCACCTGGCTCATGCTCGCTCTCTCTCTCTCAAATAAATAAATAAAATCTTAAGGAAGAAAAACCCCACAAGCATTTATTAACTGCCGATTGTGTACATAGCACAGCGGTAGGAGTCGGGGTTCAGTGGCGGGGGGGGAGATGGAGGAGGGCAGATACCCAAAAGAAATGTAAATATAAAATGTAGCTCCTGTCCTCTGACTCGTGGGGAACGCAGACTAAGCTTTCAAGAAATATTTAAATAATGAATGATAATCATGTGAATTATTTTCTTGGGACAATTTTCTTTTCATGTCTATTCTCCAAACTGAGTATAAAAGTGGGCTGGACTCTTTAGAGTGTGTCAGTTAACAAAACAAGAGACAGAACCCCTTTAAAAAGACAGCTTTGACCCGTATAAATACCCCACAGGGTCATGATGTCCTAGAATAGAATGTTTGTCTCCAGAGATGTACTTTCCTCTCTGCAGTTTTCGTCATAGACAGGGACTTGGTACCAGGTCCGAAGAGCTCAGCATCAGGCTGACCTCAGCTCTCCTTGCTGACCTGGGAAAGGAGGCTGTTCTTTGCTCTCTGGCTGCTTCTTTCCATGGGTCCAAATCACGTTTGTGAACATCTGGCAGGATTTCATCAAAGGCAGACTTCAGGCCCCTAATTCATAGCCAACATCATTAACATCATTTGTTGAGTGTCTGCAAGGGCTTGGGAATTAGCAACAAATCTTTCCTGCATTGTCTATGCCTTTAATGCAGGAAATCAATTTGGGTTCTGTCCGCACCATCCAAGGATCAGAGGCAATGGCTCATTGGCTTTGCAAGAATTGCTTTTTGTCATCCAGGGATACAGTATGAACCAGACTCCATGTGGCTCTGAGGCATGAATAACACTGCAGTTTCTCAAGCTGTCAGGGATAAGTTGGGTTTTCTCATTCATTCATTATAGAGCTGAGGCAGTGCCATGTACAACTGGGGTGCCTGAATTGGAGGCATTTAGCTAATATGATAATATCCATTTACTCAGAGTCTTCTATTACTGTCCACATTTGATCCCCCAAATAGTGCTGAACAATGTAGGAGAGGCAGAAATGCATTACCATTCGACAGATGGGGAAGTTTAATGCATACAGAAAGGTATACCTTTAAAAGTCTTAATCAGTACCAGGACCAAATTCCAGGTCTCCTAACCCCAGACCTTACCTGCTACTTCTGTCCATAGTGAATGAGTAATAAAGAGAAATGAAAACCTGTGTGAAGCTAAGGTAAACGTCGGACCTGTGGCCTGGTTGTTACTGGCTCCTTCGGTGGCCCCAGCTGGAGCCTTTCCAGAAAGTCTCCTTGCTCATCATTTAACTCACCACCGTGCCTTCGTCCAGACACGGAGGCAATCCTGAATAAATATTTGTTGAACGAACAAGTGATTGATTGGTTCTAATCATTAAATTCCTTCTCAACCACTGAATCCAGATAGTTTTGTAGAACAGGTTTCCTTTGGCATCTTTGTCCTTTGTCTGCTCAATGTTTTGTTCTTATATTGCATTGGCAGTGAGAGAAAACACCTCCTTTCTTGCCATGGGAAAGGCAAACAGCCACGCAACCCTAGAAGATAGCCAAGTCTGTAGGGGCAATAAAGGAGGCAAGCCAGTTAGCTATTAACCAGCGGACAAGATGATTCAGCTACTTATCAAGCTCTAGGCACCTCCCTTTGGATGCCCTTTCCTTACTTTTTCCAGCTCAAAGTGGTGAGGCAGATTAAGGCCTTGGACGATCACAGTGTGCCCTTCCCCTCCCTCCCTCCCCCCAACTGCACCCAGGGGGCAGCAGGTTATAGTGAACAGCAGGCTGCTTGAGGTGTAGGAAGTAACAAGCAAGCAGTCTGCAGGCTGAAGGGTGAGGATAGCTGGGAAGGGGTAGCCTCAGGCATTGACAATGGGGGTTGGGATAATGTGGGAAACAAAGGCAGAGGAGAAACTATTAAATGTCCTTACTGCCTACAGCCCACTGACAAGTCTTTGAAACAGGCAGAGTGGCCTTCCTCTAAGGACTCAGCTGCCTCGCTGTTAATACTTTGCTAAGGGCAGAAGGCAATCTTAGCCGGACCCCCAGGATCCTGTAAGTCTATTTAACATATAAAAATTCCTTTGGAAACTTCCTTTATCTCTACCCCCCACCAAGATACATGCTGGCAATCCTCCCCCAAGCATATAACCCATCGATATACATCTGAAGGGTTTCTTAACTGAGGGTTTACTAAACAGTAATAAATGACCTCTTCCTAACATTAGCTAGCCCCTCAGGGTCCTGGAAACCTTGTCGCCAAAATACGTTGGAGGCTTGTGCTATCCCTAACCCCCTCCCAACTTGAAAGTATACAATGGGCCCCTCCTCCTGACCCCAGTACAGCTCTTTCTGCCCACAGGTGCTGTCCCCATTCATTAATAAAACTACCTTTTTGCACCAACATCTCAAGAATTCTTGGCCATTGGCTTTGAATCCTAACATCTTTTCCACATCAGGGGGGAGACTTCAATGGCTTCTTACATTTTCCTAAAACTTCACATTTATTTTGCTATCATTTAAGGCTTATTCCCCACTGATGACCTCTCAAGATATCAGAGTTCTTTTATTTTATAATTAAAGCAAAGGTACAATTCACAGAATTGTGAAAATGTTAGGATATGCTTGCGAGGTTGAGTACTGTAAAGATATGTGTAGGATAAGCTAATGTCTGTAATGGGAAATGAGGCAGAAAAGACAGTTTGGGGTGAAGTGCTAGCAGTTAAGATAAAATATTTTCTACTTTATCTCACCAAGTTGATATTGTGTAAAATCACAGTTTTAACTTCTTTTTTAGCACTTAGTATCTCACAAACATTTATCCTATGGTGATTGAAGATTTTTGGACATGGAGACACATCTGTCTATGAACCAGGAAGTGAGCACTCATCAGTGAATCTGCCAGCCCCTTAGTCTTGGATTTCCCAGCCTCCAGACTGTGAGAAATAAATTTCTCTTGTTTATAAGCCACCCAGGTTATGGTATTCTTCTACAGCATTCTGAACAAAGACACCACTCTACCCCAGCCAAACAGTATGGAGAAAAAAACAGGGCCCATCCCCACCTCTGTCAACAAAGGCCAAGGGGGTGACCTAAACTTCCATCCTTGCTCAAGGTACCCCCTACCCCTTCAAAGAAGACCTGGTGGGGAGCTGGCCCTTCATTCCTACTCAGTAATAATAAAGCTCCCCCTCCCCCAAAAGGGTATCAGTGAAAGCCATGTGGGATGCTGGATGTCCATCCCCACCCAGCAATAATGGGGCCATTCCCCCTCCCTTCCTGGATGGTGCCAGAATTGGCCAAGTGGGAAGCCGAACTTTCACCACCATTCAGTAGTAACAAGGCATCCTCCACCTCCTGAACTATCATTGCACTTCCTGTAAATCTGTAATTCTTTCAAAATAAAAGTTAAAAAACAAAAACAAAAAACAATGAAAGACTTTGCTGTCCTCTTTCTTGTCCTCTCATGATCATGCCAGATGACTGTTACATGGGGGTGGGGGAAGGCAGCAAAGAGAGAGAGAAAGAAGACAACCCAACATGATTGAGCCAATTTCTAATTGTTTCCCAACTGGTAAATACTTTGAAACACTGTTTCTCTTTGCAACATGCTGTTGTCCTCAGGACCTGCTGGCACTGCCCATGTGTATGGCATAAAGAGTATAACCAAGGCGTTGAGTATGAACTCCTAAGAACTACTACTGGTCAAAAGCAGGGAGCTGCCATATGCCAGGAGCTACATGAGGATCATTTGGGGAGCTTTTTAAAAATATAAATTCCTGAGATGCCTCACTTGTGAGATTCTGATAGCTTAGATCTTGAAGGAACATCCCTGAGCCAATGCCCCAGTGGTCCCTGTTGGCTCCAACGGTTGCTTTGACTCAGAGCGGACCAGGTTCAGGGATGTGGGGGGGGGGGTACTCCTTGATCTGTTCCATTCTAAATATATGACTTAGGGCATGGCGTTTCTCTTCACTCCTGTTCGCATATTGTTTTTGATGACAGGGGTTTTGCTTCCCCAGTTCTGATTAATTTTCAGAATAAAATGGAATGTGAGAAGAACCTGGAGTTAAATGAAACCTGTTGCCCTCACTGCTTTGTGTTTGCCACCCCCTCACCCCCCATCTGACACCTGACACCTGTGTTCTTAACTCTTAACTGCTTCCACCTGGGGGTCTGAATGTACAGAAGGTCTCTTGGAACACTGTGATTGCCTCTGACAACGAAACAAATTGACTGCAAAACCTAGAGTGCCATTCAGAGCCACATCTGCCAGACCCTGATAAGTGACACTCAAGTCTGCCCCGAGGAGCTGCCTCCAGAGAGTAGTTGTTGGAAAAACCAGAGCTGTGAATCTGGGTTGCTTCCTGTCACGAGTGAGGACAACTGGGCTGGACAGATCCAGCAGGTGGGCTTAAGGCTCCAGGAAGACAACCCGCTGTTAGCTTCCTCAGGAGGCAACAGATTGCACTCTTTATTTTTTTTAAGATTTTATTTTTAAGTAATCTCTATGCCCAACGTGGGGCTCAAACCTACAACCCCGAGATCAAGAGTTACATTTCTCCCAACTGAGTTAGCCCGGCACCCCTATCTTTTTAAAAATGAGTCAAATAAATAAATAAAATCTTTAAAAAAAAATTAGTTGATCATATTCAATAGCTTGATACATTAAGTGCCTGTCTGGTTTTATGTCACTTTCAGGAAGATCTAAAACTTTTGGTCATCTCTTTTACTCAGAGGCATTACTTAAATGTCAGCTCCGATACCACCATAAAAATAACTAATTTCATCAGAGGAAAGGTGAACTAACACCACCAGGGACCTTACATGTGCCAGGGAGTGTGCAATGTACTTTTTGTACATATTGTTTCTTCTCTTCCTTATAATAACCCTGGGAGGTAGGTGTTATGATCCATATTTTATATAAAAAAATGTATGGTTTGTGGAAGCCGTACAAGAGGGGTACTCCCCAGAGATTAAATTTGTGAAGGTGTGTGTGTGTGTGTACGGGGCGGCAGGGGGGGGGTCTCCTCTTCTTCAGCAAGAGAAATTGCCACCTATGTCATGGCAAAGGCAGAGGCAAGAAATCATCTGGGAACTTTTGAAAACAGCTTCCCTTAGATAAGTAGGGTGGACCAACTTGGGCTCACAGGATGTGACCTCTCTTTGAGGTGGGTGTAGAGGAGGGACAGTTGTTTGGGAATTGCGTCACCCAAAACAGAGGATGGTGGATCTGCAAGGTGGACTAGTCTTGAAGCAGTACTCCAGGATCACTGGGACACTGCTCGGTAGGAGACGGGGGCGTAGCAATCAATGTTTCCTGAGAACATGGACTTCGGCAGCCTGGACCGCTCTCACCGATTTCTCTCAGAGAAAACAGCCAGCTGGGTCATTTTCTGCCTCCTTCAGACTCATTAAACATCAAGAGGAACAGAATGTCAGATCTCATTGCTACTTTCTGAATATGGGGAACAAAGCAGAGCATATGAGTCGCTCCTTGAACTTCATTAAAAATAAGTGAGGAATCTGAGATTCAGAGAGAGTAGGTGATTTTTCCGAGCTGATACTGCTGTGAGTGCCTGGCGGAGGTCTAAGTTCTGGACCGTTTGATGGTGAAGCCCATGTATATTCTGTCCCATATGCTTGTGAGCTGTGTCACCTTCACCAGAACTGGGTGGACATGTAGAGGATATTTTCATTTGTTTTCCAATTTAAATCTTGTTTCCTTTCTGTTTATTATTTCATCTTGCCTGTTTTTGGGCTAAGTTCACAGAAAATCCTTTCTAAGGAAAGATCCCGTGTCAGCTGTTACTAAGCATTTGAAAGTCTTAGCCTAAAATCATGAAGTAGAGATAAGCAGGGGTATTGGGGTTGTGTACAAAATTAGGGTCTTAATCCATGATAGCGGGACACAGATTCCAGAGTCTCTTGTGTGCCTTTGCCTCCACCTGAAACACCTGCTGCCCGCTGTTGCGCACCCCCCTGGCCCCAGCACTGAAAAGTGCACCCAAGTCTGTCCAATCGCGTAGTCCCAATGTTCTTGCTAGAGGAGTCAGGACAGAAGCATTCTCTTAGTGAAGGGTTCGGTTGGAATTCTGAGGACATGAGACCTCACGACTTACTTGCACTATACCTGAAGGATACACCCTAGATTTTTCAGTTAAATGAGCTTTTAATAATAGGCAACATTTATTGAGTGTTTACCACCAATTATAGTCTCTTTTCTAAGAGTTTTATGTGGAGTATCTCATTTAATCCACACAACAAACCTATGAGATAAGTACTATTATTAGCCCTGCTGATAAGAGAAGAAAGGGAGGCACAGAGATATCCAAGTGACATATACAACTGGGAAATATCCAACAGGGCAATGATACCATAAACTTTGAGGGTTGAGTTTTCTGCTGGATAGAAACTATTTACATCTCTACCAGACAAAAATCTACAAGCTAACAGAGAGCTTCACACAGTCTGGGTCCTAATCACATCATTTCATCCATAAAAAAAACAAAACTATTGATTTTTTTCTCGTTATAAAAAATAATATGTTAACCTTGGAGAACACTTGGAAGATATTGAAAAGAATAAATCCCAAAGTAGAAATTATCTGCAAAATTTATAATGAACAAGTATATTACTTTTGTATTAACCATGAAAGAAGTTAAATAAAGGTTCATCTTTCTAGAGAATGAAGTAATAATTTGGAGGGCATGTTAGATAATGTTTCAGAATGGATTGAAAGGTATGCATCCTTTTGGATCCATGTAGATCCTTTCAACTTCTGTCAGGGGATATCAGACTTCAAAGCCCAACACTCTCACTTATTGCACAAATATATGAAGGCCCAATGAAAAAGGCAGCCTTCATAGCCCCAAGAGATGAAAATGTTGATCACAGATGAGTGATGGAGCCTGAGCCAGAGCTGCCATAACTTGGTAGCTGTTTGAGTCGTTTTTTGTGGAGTGCTTCATCTTCCAGGAACATGGGTCACTCTCCACCACCTTACAGTCCTTTCTCAGGCCACCACCAGCTTCCCAAGAATCCTCTCCTTTCTTTTCCATAGGCCCCAGGGCACCGCTTTTCTCTCCTTTAGTACTAATTCCTTCTTTGCCCTTCTACCAGGCTGCAGAGTAGGACACACGTCACAATGTCTTCAGCTACATTCCAGAGTCTCAGGGAATCTTGTTCTCTCCTGGTATCTTGGATGTTCATCTGCTACAAAAAAATTAAACAATACACACACACACACAAAGAGAGAGAGAGAAAGAGACAGAGAGAACTTCCAGAAGATGTACCTGATGAAGAAGGAAAGTTATTCTAGAAGGATCAGAGGTGGGTGGAGAAACAGCTTTCCTGGGTATAATTCCAGAAATTCTCAACATGACTTGCTCATTTGTGTGAAGACACAATCTCCATTAAAGTGTACAACAAACATGTAACTTGGAAGGGACTCTCAAACTAGGCCAAAGTCCTAGTGTGTTTAATCCCGCGGCGACAGCATTGCCCTGAGAAACAGGGCACTGTCTACAGAAGTTCTTCGAGGTGGTGAGAGACTGGCCGGACCCAGTACTGGGCAGCATGTCAGCCTTCAAAAGAAGGGGAAAAGAGGGACACTCTGTCCCTCAACCAAGCTGTCTTCTTTATGGTTTTCCTGAGGATTGACTCTTGCTTTCTTATCAGACTCTCTCCTGGAAGGGGCATCTGGTGGAGAGTGTGATGTACCACCCAGATGCCCCTTCAGTGAAGGACACGCTGCCCTCTTAACGGGGAGTGCTGTTGGTAGAGAGTCTTCAGCTGTCTCCCAGCTCCCCCAACCCTTTCAGGAATTTCCTGAACACAGACGGCTGCCTCAACCATACCATATGATCACACCCCTCCCAGGGCTGTTCACATCTTGGTGACAATCCATGCAGGGGTATAGAAGCCTGAAAATCTTGTCCAGTTCAGGGCAATTCTGAAGGGCTTTGGCCAAGACTGTCACTGGACCTGCACGCAGCTGGACCTCTCCCTCTTGCCAACCTTGCTCTCTTCCCTTCCCTTCCCTTCTGCAGGAGTTGGGCCCCAGGATACTCTTGCACAGGGTATTCAGGGCACCAATTCCGCAACAGGGCTCAAGTATGGGGAAAAGAAATTATATTTGGAAACCACTTCCTCTAAAGGGGCGGTCAAAGCTCTTGACACTCCCGTAAGGATCCAGTGCAGATGAAACCTCCCCTTTGCAGATGCTGAGTGGGACAATCATTCAAAGAAGTGTAAGAAGCTCTCAGGAGGGCCCTGCAAGTGCATTTCAGAAAGTTCTTTGTCCTCAAGACAGCCAAGGTGGCAGTGCCCGTCCCTGGAAGGGGAGAGGGAAAGAGCCTGCCTCTGCTCAAATCAGCCAGTGGTGTTAGTTAGCTGGTTCTTAGAATTGTGCTGTGTGATTCTGCCTCTCTTTGAAGCTGCACTTCGGGTGAAAATAATCCCCAGTCTTTCTGACTCATTTCTTGTAGTTTTCCAAAAGCTGAAGCTGTGTCTGAGGTCAAGTGTTTCTGATTTGTGTTGTACCATCTTCCATAAGGAAGGCCAAGGATACAAGCTCCTATTCTCTACATTTGTTTTATGAAGGGATTAGTCATACCTATAGTGGCGCCTAAAGGGCTCAGGCTGGCTCATCAGCCTCTCATGGCTACCATTTGTTTCTCTTCGTGTGCCTGTATCACTGAGGATGAGGCAGCTTTTCTCCTTTTGGAAGGCAGCTGGCAGTTTTGTTTTTTCCCCAGAAAGAAGTTGGCAGAACTAGGCCCAGACCCCCATTCCTATGTTGAGACCTACTCCCCAATGTGATGGCATGAGGAGGTGGGGCCTTTGGGAGGTAATTAGGTCATGAGGGTGGAACCCCACGAATGGGATCAGGGTCCTTATAAAAGGGACCTCAGAGCACTGTCTTGCCCTCTTTCTGCCAGGTGAGGCTATAAAGAAGACAGCCCAGAAGAGGGTCCTCGCCAGAACCCAACCATGGCGGCACCCTGATTGATCTTGGACGTCCAGCCTCCAGAACTGTGAGAAATAAATTTCTGTTGCTTATAAGCCATCCAGTCTGTGGTACTTTGTTACAGCACCCTGAGCTGAGGGACTAGAGAAGGTTCCTTTTGTCCCATTTCCACATGGCAGAGTCGGCCTGCCTAGGTGAACGCACACAAAGCTTTGGCACATCCAGATTGTAGCAGGAAGGTAATCTGTAATATTAACTGATGCTTTTCCTTCCAGTATCTCCTTCTATTCTTTGGCCCTCTTCTCCCTGATATTTCTACTCCTTGCCCTCACCAATTTCTTTCTGGCCTTCTCAATCCACTGCCCCAGGAAAGGAATGTGTACCTAAAAGCCCCTGAGAATGACAGAAACAACTTAGATTTAGGCCAAAAATGAGAATTAATGTTTCCAAGACCAGAAAAGGATCCCAGGCTAGGAAAGAGGCAGGGAGCAGGAGAGCTTAGGTGTTGATTTTCCCCAGCCCCCCTGCTTGAAGGTGGAGAGAGGTGAGTAGTCAAAAGAATCACCAAAAAGGTTATATGAAGCAGGGTGTATTCATGTGTTCAGGTTGCCATAAGGCAATATTACAGACTGGGTGGCTTAAACATTAGAAATTTATTTCTCACAGCTCTGAGGTCTGAAAGTCCAAGATTAAGGTGCTAGCTAATTAGTTTCCTGGTAAGAGCTCTCCTGCTGGCTTGCGGATGGCTGCCTTCTCACTATGTTCTCACATGGTGGAACAGAGAGCTCTCTGGTATTTCTTCTCATAAGAACACTAATTATATTGGTGTTTAACCCTAACTTACCTAATTTAACCTTAATTACTTCTTTACTCCGAATACAGTCAAACTGGGTGTTAGGACTTCAGAATATGAATTTGGAGGGGGGAGATGACTTGGTTCATAGCCCAGGAACTTGTTGCCCCCAAGAAAGAGAGAGAGAGATGGAAAGATGGAGAGAGAGAGAGAAAGCTGACTGGTTATAAGATTCTGCTAAATGGTGTGTCTAGGCAAGCAGGGATATTTGCTATGGTCCAACACAGAACCAGAGGAGCTGAGTGGTTCTCACTTGTCTGAGAAGAGCCCAGAGATGGCTGATAGGGCCAGACCAAAAGGAGCGTTGCAAGTAGGAGGAAGGCATGATATAGAAGGATGCACAGATGAGAGGCTGCCTGCGTGGACAGAGGATCAAATGCTTCTTCCACCTCATCCACCTCACCCCAACACTACTTCACAAATTTAGACAAAACTCTGGTGAAAGGAGATGGATCTGAAATCCTGGCAGAATGGGGCTCATAATAAAATCAAGGTAAAATACAGAACTATAACTCCTCATATATATATACATATATATATATATATGTATATATATATAAATATTTCCTTTATCAAGTAGAGAATCTACCAGACTCTTGGTCAGATTCTCTTTTCTGGTCTGATTGGATTATAAATATCAGTGACTATAGCTGATTTATTTCCTTAAAAACAATGCAAATGAGAGACTTTGTTCCAATAGATTGAACCTCTTTACTTAGCTCAGACCTGTCAAGATTCTTGGTTGCAAAGAGCAGGGACTACTTCAGGTTAAGTTAAGCAGAAAAAGACACTGCCCTGGGGTAGTCAGCATGGACACTAGTTGCCTTTATTGCTGGTCTCCTGACTCCCCTACCAGCCCTGTTCTTAAGTCTCAGTTGTCCTCTTTTCTTCTCACATTAGTGGCAACATAGAAGGGTGATGTAGGGGGTGGGAGGATGGATATATATGTATGCTTGCATATATGCAAAATAGATCTGGAAGGATACACAAGAAATTGGGTAATATTGATTTCACCCAGGGAGAACTAGATGGTGGGGAAACAGGTAGAAGGAAGATTTCTCACTATATAAATTTTGTAACTTTTGATTTTTTATTCATTGGAAAAATAGCCTATTTTAAAAATTAATAATTCTAAGTCCTCTTCAATCCAATTCAAAACATAAATCTTATACCTAATTCAAAGCCCCTTAACCTGCTCTGATGTCTGGCATGATCTGCGGCTCCACAACCTCAGCTGGGAAGGAGTCAAGGTCTGTTTTCTCCTCCTTTTACTCCTCCTCCTCTTCACTTCCCTTGCTCTTGGCTCCAGCAGGGGTGGGGTAAGGTTTGGATAAAATCTCTTAAATGGTGCAATCTGAGGTTCTCTCTGGTCCTTACACTCTGGAATGCTGGCTCTTTGTGAGTCTTTCATTGGCTCCTCTCCTCCCACCCTGCCCAGGAAATTTCATCTGCATAGTATCCTGATGAGTTATGCACTCTTTGGCTGACCTCTTGTAAACCCCTCTCTACCATCATCTCCCTCCTGTCCCTGGAGGATCTTCCATGGTCTTTTATGCTTATAGTCCCTTGACCCAGCAGAGGATCCTTAGATGGAAGCTCAGCTTTCTTTTCTGGAATCAATTTTACCCATGGGAATATTACACATCTTGCCATACCAAACGATGCCCTGCCTGCAAACAAGCGTTGGCCCAGCCAACCTCGTGCCTTGAGTTCTCCAGTCAGGAAGCAGGCATTAGTCTGTATGTTTAGGTATGACATCCCAACTCAAGTTTTCCTGAGCACTCTTTGACTTTATCTGCTCTAGGGCCCTGAGGTAGGCTCGTGGATTTCTGGGGTTCTGCAGGGATTTAGCCTGGATTTAATGCCAGTCCTTTTTGTAAGGAGTCTCTGCCACCAATCTGTCTCAGGGGTGAGGGGAGAGGGTAGCATTCAGGGGACAACTCATGACTCAGAATTCCCTTGTTCAATGAATTCCAGTCCTTTTGCTTATTTGAGCTGTTAGGATGTGAGTGTGAGGATCCAAAGACAAGTCTGACCTCTTCTTATCAAAATCTGGAGGGAGCTAGCTCCTAGGCTGCCCTCCTTAGAATGTGGAGTTCTTATGGCCTGTTGCCCTCAGCTCTGGGGCTTTAGCCAAAGTTTTGATACAAATGGAAATGTCCTATTCCACATCTGGTTACTCATATCACTAAAAACTTCAAAACAGGGGCGCCCGGGTGGCTCAGTCGGTTAAGTGCCTGCCTTTGGCTCAGGTCATGATCCCAGAGTCCTGGGATTGAGCCCCACATCGGGCTTCCTGCTCAGTGGAGAGCCTGCTTCTCCCTCTCCCTCTGCTGCTCCCCCTGCTTGTGCTCTCTCTGTCTGTCTGTCTCTCTGTCAAATAAATAAAAAAAGAAATAAATAAAAACTTCAAAATATCCTGCCATGTGAAGAAGAAAGTTCTTATCTTTAATAGTAATAACTACCATTTACTAAATGTTTACAAGGTACAAACAACTTTACATATTAATGCATTAACTGCTCACAACACTATTATGAGATAGGGATTTTCACGCCATCTCAGTGAGAAAACCTGAGACCCAGAGATAACATAAGCTAGCATCAGAACTGGAATTTGAATCCAGGTCTGTTTGACTTCAAAATCAATCTGCATATAAAAATGAGTAGTATAATTGGTATCTACTGCAACTGTCTCCCACCAGTGAGCTACAGAATTAGGGTGGAGGTGTAGTTATTGTGAGTGATTGTGAGTGATTAGGTCCATTAAACATTGTGTGTGGATTCAATATATAAATGTATATGGTATTTCTTATCTATCAATTCAACAAATAATGCTCAAAAAATAACTCAATAAATAATGAATTCTCTTTTTGTGCCAGGTGGGGATACATCAGTGTACCAAACAAACTAAAATCCTTGTCGTTGTGGAAATAAAAATTCATTAAAATCATACCAGAATTATATTTTTTGTCACCATGCATTTTACCAATTAACTAAAACTGGAGATATAACTATTATCATGTGAAGGCTCAGGAAGAACTTTGCTATTGAAAATGAGTCTTCATACTGGGCCTATATGGAAGCCATTGATAGTATTTAAATAAATGATTGCAAGGACATAATACATTAGATGAAGGAGGCATTTGTGAGTAGTCAAGTCCAACCCCGCGCTGACAATATCTGGGTCATGGAAGAAATATTGGGCAATCTCCGTTGGGTAATCCTACTCATACATCAGACAGCTCAGTGTAAATTATAATTACTACTTAAGTAAATTAGGATCATAATTCCACGATGAGAACGATGAGGAATCTCAGGAACATGGTTGGAGGCAGGGAGATGGATTACTTTGTCTTCTGTTTACCCCTTGCCTCTGGGACTCTGAGGTTCCTTCTAAAGCTCTTACAGGAGTGACCGGTTGGTTTAAACAGGGAGCAACCACATTTGATCTATAACTTCAGTCCTCCGGGATCCCCAGGGAAAAGTCACTCTCATTCACTTAGTGCTACTCAAAGGCTGTATCATAGCTTGTTTAACCAAAAGATCCGTATTCCAAGAAATTAAGTGTCAGTAAGGTAGCTTATGGTCTATCTCGTCACTTCCTTACCTTGACCGGACAGTAGCCATGAACTCACTTTGTTACCATCGGTAATTCTTCCAGATCCTCACACGGGGGGGCCGGTGATGAGTATTAGCCTCTCCACATGCCAGCCGAGCTAAATCAAAGTGCAGATTGATTTAGGGATACGCAAAGTTCTGCACTGCTCTTCGCACCTCGCCACGATTTCCTCATTCCTCTTGCCACCCCATCCCCTGGGTATGAGTACCCTCTTTGTGGCTCGCTCCGCCTCCCGCAAGCCGCTACTTAAACTACAAACTGGTCGAGGCCACCAAACTACATTTCCCATAATGCTTAAGGGCCGACCGGCCTCGCGTGGGGTTTACTCTAAGCTGCCGTTGTAATGAATGTTAGATCAAAGCCCCATTTCCGGGGAACGGCCAAGTTATCGTCCACTTCCGCGTTCAGATACCTTTTCCCCCCTCCACCTGCGATCCCCAGTGTTCGGCGAAGAGGTCTCTGCGGCGGGAAATTCGTTCAGGCGACTGCTATGGCCACCCATTTCCTCTTTGAGCCTTGGCCCTTGCCAGGTCCTCGGGGGCTTGGGAGTGTCATTGGTGGATGACCGCAGCTCTTGCTGCTGCCGCTGTCACCGCGATCATGGCATCTGGCAGCAGCGGCCTGGCAGCCGCCCGCCTCCTATCGCGCTCCTTCCTCCGTGAGTCCAGCCGAGACTCTCTCTTCCAGGCCTCCGAGAGTTCCTGGCCTCGCTGGGCCCAACGTCCTGCTCCAGGCCGCGGCTGGGCCCTCCGGGGCCGGACCTCGGCGGGTGCCTGGAGCCGCGAGAGTGTGGCCCCAAGTCGGGGACCTCCTGGGGTGGAAGGAGCTTTGCTGGATTTGTGGGGTGGGGACATGATCTGGGCAGCTGGCCTAAGTAGCGTGGCCGAGCCAAGATTCGGGTGTGGGAGCCCTGCAAACCTGGGGAATTCTCTGCCCCCCGCGATGATGAATGGCCGGATGGGGGCGGCATCTAGACTGTCCCTATTTGGGAGTGAGAGGTGAGGTGGTCCAGGATTAACTCAGCTGGGAGAGTGAGTGTCTGGATTGAGAGGTAGGAGGAGGAATGTCTCAGTAGCAAATTGCGGGGAGACGGTAAGGCTGTCCCTTGTTGTTGTTTTTCCCCCTGCAGATTATAGACTTAGCAGAAGGGTGGGTTCTGCACCCCAGAGTCAGCATAGCCCAGAAGACTCCTAGAAGTTTAAGGTTGGCAGGGACTTTAACCAACTATTTGCAGTGTCTCCACCAGGCAGTGTGAACTCCTCTGTCCCTGAAAACTTAATACCCAAGGTTGCTAGTTTTTGAATAACGCTGACTGTTGAAAATTCTTGCTATGTTCAAAGTCTCTATGTTAGGTAGGCTGTATAGAAAGACTTTGGAATCAAACCAAATCACATTTGAAGTCTGGCTAGTCCCTTACAGTCTGTGTAATAACCCTGGGCACTTTTCTTAATCCGTTTCTAAATTCCTGTTTTCCAGTTCCGTAAAAATAGTATCTGAGACACCATCACTTCTAAGGTGCACCATTATTTTGTCTACTGCTAACAGTAGAAAATGATCGCTAATTAAAATTGTGACATGCCATTAGTTGTCAGATGCTTCCAGATTTAAGAGATGTTAAAAAGTGAGAAAATGTGCATCTTAGAAATGGTGCAGTGCAGGATAATCTGGGTTCACTGTACAGAATAATTGAAACAATTTACATAAGGCATGTGTGATGTAATACACACTGAACTAAAGTTAGTTTCCTTCTCTCCTCCTTTCTTACACTTTACTCCTAATTCTGTTTATACTGAATATTGGACAGACTTAATTCATTTCTTGAGAAGATCACATTCCAAAAGTGTGCAAGGATAAGTATGCACTCAATAGCTGCACTTACTTACCAGACCACATGAGGACAGACATTTGGCTAGATAACTTTGGCAAGGAGGAAAAAGTTGGGTTTATTTGGGAAAGTTTTCTGGAGATTCTTATTGTATAATTTAAAGGACAATTGAAGGCGGCCTAGGCAGAAGGGAAAAAGGGATTTGTTATAGCGATGTCATTCTCGCCTGGCGTCCTGCTCATCTGAGTTTCTGAAAAATCCTAGCCTCAGATAGGTCTGCTATCTTAGTAGGAGGAGAGTCTAGAGAAGTGTCTAAAGAATCAGGATCTTTAATCTGCCCTTAGCAGTATTTAGCAATCCTTTTCTCACAGAACTGGAAGTTCTTTTTTCCTAGACTCTCAGGAAATAATTAGGCCTTAAAAGATCATCTAGTTTAGCTTTCTGTTGCTGGAGTGGTCTTCATTTATCCTAATCATGTGATTAATCTGTTATTAAGGGTCTAAGAGGTCTGAGATCCAAACCAAATTATCTCCTGTATTAGAGGGGTTACAGACTATGGTGTTTAATGCAGAAAAACCTCTAAATCCCCCAAATCTTCTCTTTCTCATGCCACATGTTTAACCAACTGAGCCACCCAGGCGCCCTTTTTTTTTTTTCCCCCTCATGCCACATGTTTAAACCTATTTCCACTCCCACTAGAAAAACAGCCACAACAATATCACCTTATAAACTTTTTTTAAAAAGGGTGGTCACAAATTAATTCTGAGGTTAGTAATAGACCTGGAGATGGCTAGGGAATTTTGTTTCCTCTGTTTTCTTAAGTTTCAGTTGATGGTACATTTGTGCTAAAGGTCACAGTGTTGCAATATTGATTTGAGTTAGAAAAAACAAAAAACTCCAACACTTGTAGATGTCTTCCAGAGCCCTGTTGGAATGTTTAGAAATTTTTGAGCCAAAAAACCAAACCAAGCCAGTTTTATAGTTTATGAAAAAAGGGAAAGAGTCCAGTTGAAGTAGGGAGAGAAAATAAAATGAAAAATAAGGAAGATTTCTTCCCTGAGAAAGTTTAAGGATTTTATAAGCACACTTGAAGTTGAGATTGTAAATTTTTTCAAGAAATATAGAGCTATGCAAGGTCATTTTAAACATAAGCCAGGAATTCCTGTAAGTTAGGTCTTGTAGATTAAGTAGGGAACAAGAGCCAGTATTTTTGAGCCTCTCAATTAGGATGTTTTAATACCAGAAAGGGAACCTTACAATCCAGCTGGTCTCTTATCTGTTTGGCAAATGAGGAAATAAACCCAGAAAGTTTCCTGGCCAATATCAGAATGGGTATTAGACCTCAGGTCTTCTGACTCTGCAATATCCTTTCTACTAGTACATGCTATGTGATACTGTGAGTCTCCTTTATTGAAATTCTGGTCTTTCTTTTTCATTCTTTATTTCCTTTTTGGCCACCTTGTTGTTTTGTTGAGGTGACTACCCTGCTCAAAGGTGCCACCTGCCTTTTCCATATGTTTGCTAAGTTGTGTAGGCCACTTTTGGAATCAGGCATTTAGAAGTGTAGTTGGAAAGGGGACCCTCAACAGTGATGTTTCTGGTACTACTATCTGTTGCCCTTGCATCTAAGAACCAAATCTCTATTTCAGAAATCCAAAATGGTCTTGATCTAAATGTACCAGTGTAACCATGAGAAAGCAATTTGACTTTCTCACCTCAAACTCATTCTTCTATAGAAACATAATTGGGGATGTTCAAAATAATTTCTGTAAGTATAGGAGAACAATTTCATTTTACCAAAGGACAGGAATGTTGTTACTATAGACCCACTTTTTTTTACATTATAACACTTCTAAAATTGGGATGTGTCTTATAGTTGATGATATCTACAATAAATTGGCAGCATTTTTTCTTTCTTACTAGTACTTACTAGTACTTCAGTGGTGTTTCAGATTTGATGAAATATGGCACTTTTGGCCAACTAAGCTTCATTTGTAAGTCAATAGTAAATGAATATATAATTTTGCATTTGAATAGTGGATTGTTTGGAGTTTAGGAGTAAGTGGCTGCTGAGTTACTCTGCTGTAAGGTTCTATAGGTAGGGACCCTGATAGCCTATATATATTATGTATATATAATATATGTAGTTAATAAGTAACCATTTATTAAACTGATGAGTACATGCAAAATTAATGACTAACAAAGATACAGTTTGTGAGGTGACGTTGGAAGAGGAGTATTTTCATGAACAGAGTCTCAGATTATTGGTTGGGAGCATGGTACTGGTCATACAAGGCTATGGTTTGAGTCCCATCTGGGCACGTGCTCTCTGGCCATGCCTCCCATCATGCATCCCACAGCCATCTCATAAATGCTGTGGTACTGTCTTTGGGGAAAAGGACTCAGCATGTGGCTAACAGATACAAATTTATCACCCTTCTCGAAGGCACATGTCTCTCACATTACTCAGCCTCTTTTCCTTCATAGCCTTTGTTACGGTTTGCAACTTCTGTAGTTTTGTGTTTCTTTGTTCAATATTTAGCTGTTTTACAGGGTAGGATGCTTCATGTGGGTAGGACCTGAGTCCATCTTGTTTGCTCCTGAATTCCTAGTACCTGGCAGATAGCTTGGCACAAAGAACACCTCAAAGCAGTGCGGTCTTTTCATTCTGCATTGGTAATGATAATAGATAACTAAAAATGAAATAGCACTCGCTGTACCCTAGGCATTGTTCTATGTGCTCTTTATATTATGAACTCATTTAATTCTCATATTGCCTACGAGGTACATAGTATTACTATTCCCATTTTTTTTTTACAGTGAGGCTGCACCTTTAAAAATGTTTCATATGGTAAAAATTTACAAGTATATGTGTACATACTACATATTATATGTAGACATGGATTAGTATATTTATAGATAAACATAGGATATGCATGAGGACATATATAAAACATTTCTCGTTGGATTTTTTTTTTTTTTTTAGAGGGAGAGAGAGAGAGAGACGGAGGGGAGGAACAGAGGGAAAAGTAGAAAGAATTTTAAGCAGGCTCCATGCTGAGCGCAGAGCCCAACACGGGGCTCCATCTCACAACCCTGAGATCATGACTAAACGGAAATCAAGAGTCGGATGCTTAACTGACTGAGCCACCCAGGCGCCCCAACGTTGGAGTTATTTTAAAATATGAATTATATGTTCTGTTTTTTTAGGAAATGGTTAGTTTACCTTTGTGTTCTTGTAGGATGTGAACCCAATAGTGGGAACATACCCACTACTTTGCTACCCAGTTTACCCAAGGCATCATATCATATCAACATCACAGAATCCTTGTGGGCAGCTGTTATTCCATTTATAGATGGGAAGTCTGAGGTGAAGGTTGATCAAAAGATCTGTCTCAGGTTGGTGAGCAGCAGAGCATAAACTCAGGCCCAGGCCTGTCTGATTCCTCAGAGCAGTTCTCAGATGCTCCTGGGATACAGTCCCAAGGTTAGGCTGGCTGATTTCTAAGAACCGGAAGAGAAGGCTACACCACCACATTCCCTGCAGGTGGCCCAAGGTGTGGCAGCTACAGCCTTCATCATTGGGAAATTCTTCCTGGTGTCCACCCTCAGGCCTTTCTGCTGCCCTAATATTTAATTTAAAATGCTCATTTTCTTAACAGTAGTTAAGTTAGATATCTCATCATCTGTTGATTTATCATTTATCTGACTTTAGTTTTGTTTCTTGTTCATGGACTTTATCCTGTTCTTCCGTTAGGCTTTGGGCTCTACCTTGTTGGCACTTCATGTTGCCCAAGTTAGTTCCTTGTCTGTTCTATGTTATGAAAACACTTCCTGGTCTGTCACTGCCTTAACTCTCCTGTTGTGAAGTAGTCCATTGGTATTACATTATTGCTTCTGGATTTTATTTCTTTTTAAAAAAAAAAGTTAGTATGGAATTTGTACTAGATTAAGATAAGAGCTTTGAGCACTGCTAATAGCATTTAGGGCTGTACAATCTTTCTAAGAATTTTAGAGAAACCTATGATCTGTGCATGTATAAAAGTGGATGTAGGTTTTTCTCCTAAGTGGGAAAAAAGAGATGGAACTTATGACATTTAGCTTGATATAAGGGTGTTTTTTATAGACTGTCTCTTGTCCTGAAATTCAGTGAAACTCAGTTTCTTGTACTCTGACTCCGTAAGGCACTGTACTATAGGGGAGACACCATGGTGTACAAGACATGGGCCTTCTAACCATGGCGTTTATATTTAGAAGTTCTAGAGTATTTAGATGATACTTGAAATATCTTGAACTAAATTTAACCCTAAATAATTTTTCTTAGAAATAATGCAGTTAACAAAGTAAAAAAATGTGTGCAACCGTCCACATACAGTGTGTGGCGTAAGTATTATATACCACATGGGAGGGTTTGCAGGTTCCATTCTTAATCTCAGATCCCCTAAACACCCCTCATTATATTCACAAGTCATGAATGTCATGTGAAGATTTAAGGATTCCTCACTGTGCAATGTTTTACTTAAATGTGAACTTAACATGAATTAATGCCAGTGAAATTCTCAGGGAATTGTTGAGTACAATGACTCTGTCATTGAAACGTGAAAGATATTTACAAGATAGTTTGACCACTATTATATGCCCTTTGTTCTTGATTTTAACTTTACAGAATAACTTATTCTAGTTACTTGGTAGTTTTATCATAGAGTCAGGTTTGAATTTAAAACCAAAATATGACTGAGCATCTTTTAGCAGTGGACAGATAATTGAAGATTTGTAGTGTAAACCACTTTGCATCCTTCAGCAGAAGTGGAAGAGGCTATTTTTCATTGCTTAAGGCATTTGGTTTGGGTGGAGAGGAAATCAAGTAGGGAAAGAAAATTCAGAGCTGGTCTGACAGATTTAATGTTTACAGCAGCTAGTAGTTTGCACTCTACCAGCCCACATGAGAGAGAGCGGTGGGATTGTGGGAGGGAAGGTGAAGAGGTGCAGGGGTGGGGTTGAGAGGCTGCTTTCTTGGGGAGCCTCCAACCTCTGATTCTGGACCTTGGATATTATAAAGTAGGGAAGAATGAGGAAAATGATACAAGTAACTTAGAATTTGGTGGGTTTGACTTGGAATAGAAGCGTATTTTGCATTATTTCCATCCTAAAGCTGTAGAGGAGGCAGAAATTAAGGTGAGGAGAATGATAGTGGACAGCCAGCCTGTATAGTTAGGTCCTCCTCACAGCCGTGGTAGCTGGGAGAGTGTGCTTGGTGTAAGGACCAGAGATAGGGCAAGTTCATCTGGTCCTTACACCATCTGGGGCGAGTTTCTGGGACTAAAAAAGCCATTTGTGGTGATTATAGAGTACCATCATGGCTTGCTGGGCGCCTCAGGTTTTCCTTTGGGTTTCAGAGGGCATTTGTAGGACTGCTAATAGCATTTAGGGCTGTACAATCTTTCTAAGACTTTTAGGGAAACCTCTGATCTTTGCATGTACAAAAATGGATGTAGGTTTTCCTTTGGGTTTCAGAGGGCATTTTTTTTCTTAAAGATTTTATTTATTAGAGAGAGAGGGGCAGAGGGAGAGGGAGATGGAGAAGCAGACATTCCACTGAGCAGGGAGCCCGGGGAGGGGCTAGATCCCGACCCTGATACTATGGCTTGAGCCGAAGGCGGATGCTTAACCCACTGAACCACCCAGGTACCTCAGAGGCCATTTTGACTGCTAGCATTTCTCATTCAGTTGACCTACATGTCCTAGATCAGTGTTTCAGAAAAAGAGGAATATAATCGGTTCCTTATCTAGGACCTTCTGTGACATGTTGATCTTTACCATACAGGTGCAGGTGGGTCAGTTTGGTTGATTTGGGGCCAAATTGGGTTGCGTGGGCTAGGACGAGGGCAGAGGTGAAAGAGAGTTTTTAGTTGTGGAGAGATTACAGCCATGGGCAGGAACTGTACAACCCTCTTTACTTTCTTTAGGAGGTTGGAAGTCAAGTATCAAGGATTTTAGGAGGGAACTGCCGGAAGTCTAGGGCTCAGTTCAGAGATAGCCCCAGTAAGGAATCCATCCCTTAACCCTACCCTCTCTGATCCTCTACCCCCCAAGCCCTCCCCCACCCCCAACATATACAGACTTACTTGGAATAGGAGAGTGTATCTGTCCCAAATGTCCAAGGCCTATTCCTACCACAGTTCTTTTCACACTGTGCACTTATGGCCTGTTTCATGTCAGTTCAGGTAGATTATGATTTCCTTGAGGGCTGAGACTCTCTTATTCAACACTTTATCCTTGATACTTGGCATTGTGGTTTGGCATAGGTGTTCCCCGATGTTGATTAGATAAACGAATGATGACAACTCCAGGAACTGGGATGTGTGCTTGATTATTCCAGCATTCTCTCATTTCGGTACCAGTGATACCTGGTCTGGCATCCTATAGGTTTCTTGTCAGGACTAAATATGATCAGGAATTTCTTATGTTTGGATATAGTTTTTTTGGTTTGGCCCAAAGGTGATGATAGTCTATTAGTTCTAGCTTACCTGCAGCTAAATCTGTGTGAGCCTATGGTTATATGGTAGATGGGTGATCACACGCACATGTGTGCACACATGCACACACACAAACATGGCAAGTTTCCCTAGATCGACTTCCCCAGAGGTTTAGAATGTCAGGGTCACTGCGCAGGCTGAGCAGTACCAAAGGGCTAGGAAACTGGAAGGTGAATTGCTAATCATCACACTTCCTGCTGCAGTTTTTATGGGCACCAGAGATCTTGGGTTGTGAAGTCCTGAGCTCCATAGGGTTGATCTAGGAGGTCTGGAGTTAGGAGTAGGAGAAGAGAGTGCTCTTAGTTGTTCTGCTCTTGAGCCATGCTTTATGGATGTAGGCAGACCTGTCTTTTCTCGGGGTGACAGACCACTCTTGCCCCTGTGGAAGGAGCTGTGAACTGTCTGATTGCTCCTTTCTTAAGAGTGAGTATAAGAATACTTGTGGAGGCCCAACTTTACCTTCAAAAAGCAAGGATTTCCTTTTAGCAAGTGTGGGCTCCAGATATCTTATAATTGGATCTTATAATCAAATCTACTATCCTGTCTGAAAACTCCTGATAGGTGGACCATGTATCGAAGACTCTAGGAATGGGAAGGACTGGTGGAGCAGATTCTGCCAGGAATAGCAGCAGGAATACCTCCACAAGTATAGCGGTTGTGGGTCTCCAGCTGGGAGAAGTAGGAGCCACAGGCAAGAATGATCCTTAAGTGACAACACTGGCTAGGGTGGGCCCTGACGCTGCAAATTCCCTTTGTAGTGTCTGCTGTCCCAGGTTCAGGTGCTTAGCTGTGCCCACTGTGGCAGGACTTGACCCCCAGGGCCCCCTCATGGCCCCTTGTTCAGCATAATCTAGTCCAAGAATGCAGGTGGCTGTTACCCAGCAGATCTCTGTGCGCACAGAACACTCCTCTTCCCGTTGGTAAGGGCGAAATCTTGGCCTGTCTTTTCCCTACAGGGGATTCCAAAATTCAAAGTTGTTAGAAGCTGATGTCAACACGGGAGTGGAAGACAACTCAAGAGATGCCCAGAGGGCCAGATACAATCAACTGTGGGACCTAAGTTCTGAGGATTTAGGAGGGCATGAGGCAGTGATTCAAGACAGAAAGCATGAATGGACCCTGGACAAATATGTGATAAGACATTCTTTTCTGGAGCTAGCTTTTATGGGCTACCTCAGTGGTAGGAGGAAAGGGCCAGGGATGGGCCAAGAGACAGCAAGTTGGGGCTGAAATGAAGGTTTAAAAATAGAGAGTAGCCCACAATTTTAATACGTCTATGCCCTACTTTCTACTGACTTTTGAAATACAGTGAGCAGGTATTAATAACGACATAGATTTCTCAGTTTTCATTGAGGTAGGTTGCTGAAAATAAGTTAGATATTTATTACGTGTTTTTCCCTTATCTATTTATTTTATTTTCCCTATTTCATCTATATGTAAGTTCTGGTGTCTTACATCAGAAGAAATCAAATTAAGTAACTTTGGATTATATATTAGACAAGCTTTATCTCTGACTTAAGATTTAATCTTAATATTTAATGTTAACATTTAATATCATTTTAGGGAATGAATTGCAGAGTAGTTCTTACAAGTTCTCCTAAGAAAGTGTACCTCTTAGCTCACCTGTTACTTACAGATGTTGCACTTAAACAGGTTGGGTAAAGGGTGCCTGCCTGGCTTAGTCAGAAGAGCATGTGACTCTTGATCTTGGGGTTGTGAGTTCGAGTCTCACATTGGGTGTAGAGATTACTAAAATAAATAAACGTTAAAAAAAAAAGGTTGAGTAAATGGACAAAACATGTGGCTAGGGGTGCCTGGGTGGCTCAGTCGTTAAGCGTCTGCCTTCGGCTCAGGTCATGATCCCAGGGTCCTGGGATCGAGCCCTGCATCGGGCTCCCTGCTCAGCCGGAAGCCTGCTTCTCCCTCTCCCAATCCCCCTGCTTGTGTTCCCTCTCTCGCTGTCTCTCTCTCTGTCAAATAAATAAATAAAATCTTAAAAACAAAAACCAAAAAACATGTGGCTATTTAGCAAACATTGTTGGTACAAGTGATACCTAGTTTCCTGTCCCTGGATTTAATTTGAACCATTTGTGTTTGGGCCCCAGTTTTCCTTCTGAGGAATGACAATTATAAACTTAAGCTTTTCTTTAAAAGCTGCAAGATTGTGGTTCTCAGTAAAGAGGGGATTCTGGAGAATAGAAAGGTGTCTTTTTTTGTTTCTCTATTTCTGTAGTCTTTGTGTCTCGTCTGAAGTTGCCATGATCACAAGATAGCCCCTGTATTAGAGGATTTTCTTTTTTGTCACTAAGTTCAATTCATGGTCCAGAAGTTTGGAGAAATTATAATGTGTCATATTTTCTTTATTTTTCAGTGCAACAGAATGGAATTCGGCATTGTTCCTATATAGCGTCCCGGAAACATCTCTATGTTGATAAAAATACGAAGGTTATTTGCCAGGGTTTCACTGGTAAACAGGTATGTGTCAAGATGTTTTATAAAGATGCATATTGCAGGTACAGAAACATTTAACTATTTTCTATTTTTTTAATAATCACAAAAGTTACATGATTGTTGCAGAAAAGTATACAGTATAGCAGTGGACTTGTATCTTAGGAGGGGGTTCAGTGTGATAGCCTGTAAGATGAAAATTGTGTTTAAACTTACCTGGAAAATACCTTCCCAGGAGCACTCTTTTTCAGCAAGTTCACCACCACTGGTTTTCCTCCAGCTTTGGAGTAGATTACTGTTTGTTTAATTAAAAACTGGGTAAAGTAAATGGCTTTACAAAAACGTGCCCAGTTAAACACAGATCAGTATGGGGAAATGCTGCAGCCCAGAGAGGCTCATGAGAACTGAGATAGGCAGAAGAAGCAGCTCACTGACTTTTCTCACCTTATTTTTTTTTTTTTTTTTTTTAAAGATTTTATTTATTTATTTGAGAGAGGGAGAATGAGAGAGAGAGAGAACATATGAGAGGGGATAGGGTCAGAGGACGAAGCAGACTCCCTGCTGAGCAAGGGAGCCCGATACGGGACTCGATCCAGGGACTCCAGGATCATGACCTGAGCCGAAGGCAGTCGCTTAACCAACTGAGCCACCCAGGCGCCCACTTTTCTCACCTTATATTCTCTCTAGGCAAATGGTCTTTGAGGGGACTAGCCGGCAAAATTGCCTGAAGTATTTTAATTTGTTCTCATTCACTTATATTCATTGTCTCTCCCTATCCCTGCTTATGTCATAGAATTTGCTAAGTTTTAAATATATTTGCAATGTGATTCCACAATAAAATGCAACATAAGAGTGTCCTTTCCCTCCTTCCTATCATTTTATGCTGTAATGTATATGCTACATTTATATATAATCTATAAAATAGATTCATAAAAGAAAAATTGAATGTCAAGGTTCTGTGTATTTAAAATTTTAACAGCTTGGCTAAGTTACCCTTTAAAACATTTGTACAGGGCGCCTGGGTGGCTCAGTTGGTTAAGCGGCTGCCTTCAGCTCAGCTCATGATCCCAGGGTCCTGGGATCGAGTCCCGCATCAGGCTCCCTGCTCTGCGGGGAGCCTGCTTCTCCCTCTCCCACTCCCCCTGCTTGTGTTCCCTCTCTCGCTGTGTCTCTCTCTGTCAAATAAATAAATAAAATCTTTAAAAAAAAAAAAAATTGTACAGATTTGTAGTTCCACCAAAGTAGATGCAGATTTTTTTAAAACAAAGGAATACTACCAAATCAGTTAGAAGATAGCCATGAGACTTAACCCAGAGTATCCCTTTCATTATTAAAAAAAAGCATGGCAAAATAAAAAGTTAATTATTTTTTTGTGTGATTTAAAAGTTAATGATTTTTCTGTAATTAAAAGAACTGTCATGTCCATTCTGTGGTATTTTGGTAATCTAGAGCAGGAGTCTGCAAGTTTATTCTGGAAAAGGACTAGACTGTAAATGTTAGGCTTAGTAGGCATGCAGTTGGTGTCACCTACTCAATAGCATTGTAACAGCAAAAGCAGCTATAGACAATATGTCAATAAATGGGCGTGATTGTATACCAATAAAACAGTTTTTAAAATCAGTGGCAGGCCAAACCCTTTGTTTTCCAAACTTTGATTTATAGGATAATACCCTAAACATCCAAATTTCTGTAGCTTTTGTTTTTAAAGTATTTACAAATTGCTTTAAAATTCTGTAGTTGTTGGTTTTTTTTTTTTTTGGATGAATTTGGTTAGGTTGTTTCATATAAAATGTCCTTTCACTTTTTGACTTTTTTCTGAAGTAATTGGACACCAGAATGTGTTATTTTTCTGAAATAACTAGACCTTTCTTCTTCTATTCCTCTACTATCTTAAAAAAAAAAAATCCACACCACAAAAAAGGAAACACGCAAAACCTTGAAATTTTGTTCCTAGGTAAAATTGGTTTACTTATTTTGATAGCCATATATTTTATGAGTATCACTTCCACATCTATATATTCTAAAGAAAGTTGATGCTCATTTAAGATTTGAAGTACATTTTATCATTCCCCTGCCAATTAAAATCATATTCAGTCCCCTTATGGTTATATATTAATTGTGTTAGCACATAATCAAATGTTTGATTAATCCAGATTCTCCACATAAGTTTATTATATAAGACGTTTTTGTTTGTTTGCTAAGTTTTATATGATCCTGTGACATCTTAACCTTTTACCTTTTTTTTAAAAGAACCATTGTCCATGGTGTAAGCAATATTTGGAACTGTCTCTGCTTCCTGAATTAAGTGATGGTTTGCCTAGATACTGAAATCCAAGGTTGGTTTCAGTGTCTTTCAGTTACCTGCAAGTACATTGTTTCTCATTCACTTTTTTTTTTTTAAGTAATTGGGAGTCTTGTCTCAGATTTGTTAGTTAAGATTCTATTAGTATGGAGATAACAATGAGGTCTGAAATTTAGAGTTTATCTTCATAGGAAACCTACATTTTGTCTTGTTAGTTCTTTTATTCAGTGTATACATTGTTCCCCATATGAATGAGGAATATTTGTATTTTGGAGTAGATTTCAATAATGCAAATTTTCCAGTGGGTGGAATTTCTTGTACTGGCTTTGAGCTGCTAAAACTATTTTTGTTCTTGACTGGATGGTGATAATGGGAAAAGTAAGGAAAATAAGCTCACTAACAGGAAATGTTGTCCTTGCTTAGCCTTATATTAGGACTAAAAAATTGGTCCATTTGAGTTTATCTAACAGAGTAGTGATCTAGGTCAGTGCTTCTCAAACTGTCTGGAGTGAAAGACCAATTTGGGTGTCTGTTTGCTTTTAATTTCCAATCTAATGCAGATCAATATTTTTTGCAAAATACAATAAAAGTTGCAGCAATATCATATTGCTATAAAAAGTTTGCAAACATTCTCAGTTTTATTTTTGTTTTTTTAATTAATTTTTCTCTTCTTGTTTTTTCATTCTTTATTCTTCCCCCTCCCTTTTTTTTTTCGTAATTTTTTATTCTTTTTCTTTTTGTGTTTATCTCACTGCAGACCAGCAAGAGTCTACAGATTACACTTTGAATAGCACTGCTTAAAGAGAGAGCATTGGCTTGTGGTTCTTTTCAGAACTCCGTCATTGACTTTAGACAAGTTAGTTAACATGCTTGGGGCTAAGTTTCCTATTTTGAAAAACGAAGAAGTTGAATCAGGATATTTCTGAAGTCCCTCTTATCCCCAACTATTATGCCTTTAATAGAACTTGAGTAGTTGGGTCAGCATTTTTAGGTCTCTATAGAATGACCACATAGATCCATTCAGTTTCAACAACTGCTTATTGAGTGTCTACTGTATGTCATGTGTTGGGTTAGGTGCCACCTCTCAGTGAACAAAGTAGACAGAAATCACTGCTTTCGTGGAATTTACATTTTAGTGGCGGGAGGGAGAGAAACATACCAACAAAATCAATGAGTAAATTATGTGGTATATCAGAAAGTATAAATGCTATGGAAAAAATAAACCAGAGCTAGAAGTGTGTGACTGTGTGTGGAGTTGTGGTGTTCAGGATGGGGAAGGGGGGATTTTATGTCAGGTGGTCAGGGGAAGCCTGAGTCAAGATCTAAGGGAGATATGGGAGTAAAGCAGGTGGATATGAAGGGAAGTGCATTCAAGGCAAAGGGGACAGCAAGGCTGTGAGGCAGGAATGTGCCTGTTGTGTGTGGAAGCCATAAGGCCAGTGTGACTGGAGTGAAATGAGCAATGGAGAAGAGTAAATGAGGCCAGGCAGGTAAGGAGTTTGGATATGAGGATGTAGGTTGAATATTGACTTATGAGGCAGTATAAGGAGTTTGGCTTTTACTGTGAACGAAGTGGAAAACCACTGGAGAGTTATGATCAGAGGAATGATATGATCTTGCTTATGTTTTAACAGGATCACTCTGGCTGCTGTGTTGAGAATAGATGAAAGGGAGCCAGGGGCAATATTCTGTCAAGAGTTGATGATGACTTAGACCAAGGTGGTAGCAGTAGAAGGGATTGAGACATTGTCAATTATATTTTGAAGGTAGGGCAATAGTGTATCTGACGTGAGATAAGAGAAAGAGAATCAAGGATGACTTCAGTGTTTTTGGTCTGAACACCTGTTAGAAGTGTAATTGCCACTCACCAAGATGGGGTGGAGTGTGGAGAGGAGTGATCAGGAATTTGGTTTGGGGCACATTAAGTTTGAGATGCCTACTAGTTCTCCAAGTGGAGATGTGATGTAGGCAATTGACAGTGTGAGTTTAGAGCTCAAGGCAAAGGTCCAGGCTGGGTATGGGGGTGTGTGTGTGTGTGTGTGAATGGGGTGAGTCGCCACATGGATGATATTTATTGCTATGATGAGATCACCAAGGGCACAAATTTAGATAAAAAAAGAGAAGTCTAAGGAGAGGGAGAAAGAGAAGAAAACCAGGGGAGGTGGAGCCCTTGAAGCCTAGTGAAAAATATTCTTTCAATTTATGGAGACATTTTTGGTTGTCACAACAGCTGATTGGGGTGGAGAGGAGGGTATGGTACTGGAATCTACTGAGTAGGGGCCAGGGATGCTGCCAAACACCATACAAAGCCCGGGACAGCCTCCCATAACAACGAATCCATGCTACCAAATGTCTGTAGTGCCAGGGTTGAGGAGGGAGAGTGAATGGTAGGAAACTACAGGATATGGGCTGGGCAGCATTGAAAACTCACCCAAGATTAGCGATCATTGATTTAAAGTGACACCAGTTAGGGCGCCTGGGTGGCTCAGTCGGTTAAGCGTCTGCCTTCGGCCCAGGTCATGATCCTGGAGTCCCTGGATCAAGTCCCGCATCGGGCTCCCTGCTCAGCGGGGAGTCTGCTTCTCCCTCTGCCTCTCTCTCCAGCTTATGCTCTCCCTCTCTCAAATAAATAAATAAAATCTTTAAAAAAATAAATAAGTAAAGTGATTCCAGTTATCAGGGTTCTGTTTTTTCTCCAGCTTCTGCTTGGCTGCACATGTGCAGTCTTATCAGTAGGTAGGGGACTGGATTTAACCAAGACTGTGGATTTGCCAGATGTGTAAGTTGAAGTGAGAGAGAGCCAGGCTTGCTGTGTGTTTATAATGACTGACCATGGATTTAAACTGCATAAAAGAGGGATGCAAGGACATCAGGAGTTGACAGAGGAACAGTGAAAAGGAGGTTTTTTTTTTTAAGTAAACACACGGATGTTTCTGACCATCAGCCAAATTTGAAAATGGAATGAAAAAAGATCCTCCTTTAAAAAAAAAAACACTCCTATTTTGGCTTTGCAGAGGATTATATTGTTTCAAGGTTCAAAGCTGGGTTTAGCAAGTTGTTGGGAATGCTGGATATATGTATCGATCACATTCTGCGAAATAGTTAACCTGTTTGTTTTTCTTTTCCAAGTTGCTGAAGATAGCCTTCAGGCTTCCCAGCCTGTCTTTTCTCATGAGCCTTGTGTTTCTTCCCTGTAGGGCACCTTTCATAGCCAGCAGGCATTGGATTATGGCACCCAGCTGGTTGGAGGAACCACTCCAGGGAAAGGAGGCCAGACACATCTGGGCTTACCAGTCTTTAATACTGTGAAGGAGGTAATGAATGGTACTGAGTTTGCTAAGCAAAGAAAAGCAGGAGAAGAGCAAGCCTACTTTGGATAGAGATCTTAATTGTGTCCCTTTTGGGAGAGTCACTTGCTATTTTAAAATCCAGTAACGTAAAGTTTGAATCACTACGTAAAAACCTCTGGGTTCACTTTAGTCACACAGACTCAGGAAGCCTTCCCCACGCCTGTGTCCTTTTGTTTATAGGCATAGATCAGCTGTGAAGAGAAGTGCTGTAGCTTGGCTTTCATTTGGCTCCTCCTGTCCTTACTCTTTCTTCTTCCAGGATGTTAGCAGTGCACAGGTCAGCATCCCTAACACTGACTGAGAACGGGCTGTTTGCCAGGCACCGTGCCAGGTGCTTCATAGACATTGCTTCATTCAGGCCTCCCCACAACCCTCTGAGGTGCAGGTGCTATCCTCGTCCCCATTCTAAAGACAAGGGTACTACAAATGCAGAGAGGTTAAGCGTCCTGCCCAAAGTTCATAGCTGCGAAGTGGCAGACTTAGCATGGCTCAGGGTAAGTAGGATGGTGATCCTGCCTGAAAAAAACTGAGCTGTGAAGTCAGATGGACAAATCACAGAGCCCTAGTCTCTTCCCCAAATTGTTGATCTCTTAATACTTTTTAAAGTATTTTGAATGACACTTTAATTCTATGTTACAAAATAATTATGTGCTTATTGTAAAAACTCAGATGATGTAAATGTATGTAAAGTTAAATTTTGTAGTGCTTTCCACGTCTCAGATTTTACCTTTCTAGAGAGCTCATTTAAGCTCCGTGTGTAGTCCTTCATTCTCTTTCTACACTTGCATGAATATATAGAAAAATAAGAGTATTATAAAAGAAACTATGGTATAAAATCTAGCCTATATAATAAAAAAGAATCTAGGAAATAAACTTAGTACTTGGGACTGATGTATTGATAAAAGATGTATCCCTCCCCTCTTCTTAAACATAGTTTTAAGGCATGTTTTAAAGTATCACATTTTTTTAAAAGTACAAATTTATAGACTTAATCCCTTTTTTGGAATACTAATGTCAAGTTGAAGTTAATTTGTATTCTTGATCCTAAAATGTAGGAGAAAACAAATATTCAAATATGGAATTTTCATTTTACTTTAAACTTGAAAATAATATGTACTATATGTGTGTATGTATGTTTTAGGGGTACTGTATTTTAAAGAGTAAAAAAAAAGTTAAAATCGTATGTTTTGTAAAACAACCATTTAAAGTCTTTTTGCTTTAAATTCTTGGTGTTTCCCTGCACCCCTTAAGTTCTCCTATGGCTGCCTTCATGACCTCAAAATACAGAGAAGAGCTGCTTTCATAATTCCTCTAGGTAGATACGACTTTTTCATGAGCCTTTTTTGCTTTCTTTTAAAGGACGTTTTTGTTGCTAAGCAACTCATTTATTATTCATCGTGATATAAATAGATACAACATTTGCAGTATTTTGTAAGTTCTCTGACAAATACTATATTTCTCACCTGTTTAGCACTTAGAAAGAGCTTTCTGAATGAGTAGAATGGATACTTTTCATCCTGTATCGCTTGTTAGCACACACCCTGCTGTCATAGTCGGCTTCTGGAAGTATTTGTAGCCTTAAGAGGTAGAAAACTGCAGGATGGGGCGCCTGGGTGGCTCAGTCGTTAAGCGTCTGCCTTCGGCTCAGGTCATGATCCCAGGGTCCTGGGATCGAGTCCCACATCGGGCTCCCCGCTCAGCGGGAAGCCTGCTTCTCCCTCTCCCACTCCCCCTGCTTGTGTTCCTGCTCTCGCTCTCTCTCTGTCAAATAAATAAATAAAAAAAAAAAAAAAGAAAAAGAAAACTGCAGGATGTATTTTCCAAAAAAATACCTACATGCCTATGATCTGACTCCTTTTGTTTCGAAGCTAGGTTTTTTTGTTTGTTTGTTTGTTTGTTTGTTTGTTTTGGTACCCCCTTCTGTGTTACCACCTTGAACAGAGTTTTTTAAAAAATTATTTTTAACCCCTGGCATTGTTTGTTGATGATCTGTCAGCATCCTTTGACTGTTCTTCTGTCAGTGTCAAGATGCCGTTTTTTATTAGGAGATAGAGAAAGCTCCTCGGTCTCTGGGGATGTGGGGAGTCATTCAGGGATGATTCTGAAAGTCACTGTCTTTTTTTATTTCTGCCCCTTCTAGTTGTACCTGTATGCTCTATAGCTTAGTGTCTCTATCCATTGTAAAATCCCATGACACAGCCTTCCAAACGGTTTTGATTTATATCTTGATTAAGTTGTATTTTAACGTTTATAGGGAGGCAGCCTGCTGTCACTGAAAAGAACAGACACTTGGGAATCAGAGATACTTAGATCTGAATCTTGGCTCTGTCACTCACTTCCTAGCTATGTGACCTTGTGTAAGTTATTTACTGTCTTTTGGCCACCGCATCTTGATTTGTAGATGGGGATACTAAGCATACAGGGTTGTGGTGAGGCCTTAACAGGACCTGTCTTGAGCCCTCTTGCAGGGCCGCTCAGAAAACAGGTACTGTCTCTCTTGGAGAGTCAGAGATCACTGACAATCTCAGTCTTCAAGGAGCTTCCATTACATTGGAAGGGATGTGACCACACATAGAGGTGGGTAGGAGACATTGTATTGATATATGTGGAGGGTATGTGGAGACCACGGAGAGAACCATGGTCAAACTGATGGTCTTTAAGTGTTTTGCATTTGTGGGGGGTAATGTAGAGTAGACCCTATTTGGCCCACCTTCTCATTCTATGGCCATTTATGCATTTGTATTTATTTTTAATTAACATGCATTTAGAGTAAAAATTGTGAGCGTAAAAACCACATCATTTTTGATGTCTCTTGATCATATTTATCAAGCATGATATGTTTTGAAGGGGTGTTTGAGAGCTGAGTTCTGAGGCTCAGTGGCTTACTCATCTCTTTTCTCCTGGGGAGGTATAGGGTCTTTGGTACTGAGTAGGTGATACAGTGTCTTGTAGGGCAACAAAACAAAACATGGCCACAGGAAGGAGAGGACACAAACGCAAATCAGGCAGTGCTTTCAGCTTTCGTGACATGCTGTCATGTCACCTGAGGGAACCTTTCAATTCAGAGTGGCAGTCCACGGAGTGGGGGGCAGAGGGGAGGCCCAGCTTGGTTCTGCTCTTTTCTGACAGCGCAGTAAACTTGCTAATGGGAAGAATGAAGACATCCAGTGTCTCCTGGTGGTGCCCTTTCCTGATCCCAAGACATTATTAAAATCATGGTACTGAATGCATTTTACAGTGTTTACAACGTAACCCATAATGAAGGGCTTCATGGTTTCAGGCCAAAGAAGAGACAGGAGCGACAGCTTCTGTCATTTATGTTCCTCCTCCTTTCGCTGCTGCTGCCATCAATGAAGCCGTCGAGGCGGAAGTGCCCTTGGTCGTGTGCATTACTGAAGGTATCCCACAGCAGGACATGGTACGGGTCAAGCACAAACTGCTGCGCCAGGGAAAGACGAGGCTGATTGGGCCTAACTGCCCTGGAATCATCAATGTAAGTGTCACAAACAAAAACAGGCCTGGATTTAGGCTTTCACAAGCCTAAGTAGCTTTGAATCAGTCCAAGTGTGTTTGTGTGTATGACCTACTAGTTACTGGTTGTTGTGTGTTTTTTTCACTTTTCTGAAACTGTGATTTCCTTTCCTTCAGCCTGGAGAATGCAAAATCGGCATTATGCCTGGCCATATTCACAAGAAAGGAAGAATTGGTGAGTATCTTTCTTATAGATTAAAAAAAAAATTCTTTGCTCTAAGCTCAAAATTCACCAAGAGAATTTGTGACTGTGCAAATCTAATTCATTTTAATTAACTGTAGTGGAATTTACCAGGGAATTCTGTAGTGAATCAGTTCTGTATCCTGAATTGGAGGGGATTAAGAATCCATAATAATTCTGCAGAGTCAATGAAGCTATTTTTTGGAGTTTTTAAAGATTCTTTTCCTGCTCAGCATGCTGTGGATTCTTCCATGTGTTTGCATGTATCAATAGTTCATTTCATTTTACTGTTAAGTAATATTCTGTTGTGTGATTCTGTCACCATTTGTCCAAACATTTGGGTTGTTTCCAGGTTTGGATCATTATGAGTAAGGCTAAGGTGACATTTGTGTATAGGTCTTTCTGTGGACACATTTTCATTTCTCTTGGGTAAAATACTTAGGAATAGAATCAGTAAGTCATAGGTTTGAAGTATGTGCAACTTTTTCTGCGAAGTGGCTATTCATTTTACATTTCCACCATCAGTGTATGAAAGTTCCAGTCTACATCTTCACAAACAGTATTCTCAGTCTTTAATTTTAGCATTCTGCTAGAAGTGAAATGGTGTCTCATGGTTTTCATTTGAGTTTCCCTGATAACTAATGATGTAGAGCACTGTCTCATGTGCTTATTGGCTATCTATATATCTTCTTTTGTGAATTAGCGGTTCAGGTTTTTTGCACATTTTTTTATTGGGTTGTCTTTTTTTTTTTTTTTAATATTTTATTTATTTATTTGACAGAGAGAGAGACAGCGAGAGAGGGAACACAAGCAAGGGGAGTGGGAGAGGGAGAAGCAGGCTTCCCGCTGAGCAGGGAGCCCGATGCGGGGCTCGATCCCAGGACCCTGGGATCATGACCTGAGCCGAAGGCAGACGCTTAACGACTGAGCCACCCAGGCGCCCCTATTGGGTTGTCTTTTTATTGTTGATTTCTATAATCCTGTCTTCAAATGAGTTTGCCCTCTAGGATATCACAGACTTTCTCAAAATGTCTTGTGAAAATTCTGCTACTTGTTTAGTTGCTTGAGGAAATAACCAAATTAACATTGTGGGGGTGAAGAGGAACTCATTATCAGCTGGCATAGATGAAAGTCCTGACTGCCTACTTGGCCTTCTCTTTCACCAATCTGGCTGGCATGTTAGGGTACCTCAGTGCAGTCTCCTAAATGTGGAAGTCTAGGAGACCTTTTGGCCTTTGCCCATGGGAGTGAGGGTGGAGGCACAGTTATTTTCTGTAGTGTTCAGTTGATATAGAGTGGTTCTTGTCTCAAAAGTTTTCTGTTTTGGGGCACCTGGGTGGCTCAGTCAGTTCAGCGTCTGGGATGCTAGCTTCTTTCACTCCATATCTGGGATGCATGAGGCAAAAGAAAACCCAAGGGGCTCACCAGTGTATCATTCCTTGAGTCTCGAGGTCCCTAGCCACTTTGCCTTCTTCATCTCTTAGTGATTTCTTGTATTTATTTTATATATAATGCCCAGGGCTTTTAGTTGTACTTAACAGGAAGAATAAAGGAAAATACTTCTACTTTTCAGAAGCAGAAGTGTCCTTGTGATGGGTATTTTTAAGTGATAACCTTTTATACTATATATACTTTAAGAATGACAGGAGTAATCTACCCTAAAAACACAACTTTCATTACCTTCAGTGTATGTAGTTTACAATTATGTAATTTACATATCATTTATATAATCAGATGAAAGCCCCTTAAAAGAATGATAACATCCTGGTGTTAGTATTCACTTGTTATTATACTGATCCATCACCAGACTAGAATAAATCAAATAGTTGTTTTTCGCAGTAATCTAGGATGTTGAGTGGACACCTTAGACCACAATCATACCACAAGAATCAAGTAGGAGGAGTGGAAAGGAGACTAGACAATCGTACACAAGATGTACAACTAAGAAATTGCCAACTATACTTTGTTTAAACAAAGCTAAATGTATGAGTACGTAGGTAGGTAGGTATTACCTACCCAACCTTCTCAGTTATGAGAGGTCCAACAGAGGAAGGACTGTAGTAAGGAGACAGTATGTAGATGGAAAGAAAGCTCGGAGAATTAAGGAAAAACTGATGAATGAGATAGATGGGGGATGGTGGTAGTGATTGTCATTTGTCATGAATTAGGGTCCAGTGATTGAATGGCCTTAAAACTCTTGAAATTAGGTTTGCTTAAGAGGAAGGTTGTACTCCATTGAAGGGTTTTCAGTTTTGAGCCATTTCAGTATTGAGCTTCTTCTGTGTGGGATCTGTGTTCAATACTGGGAACACAGGAGTGGGGGAAGCAGTCTTGTTTAAGTCCCTGGAGGTTATAGTATAGCAAGGAAGACACAGAATCTTAAACACCATTGGTGGTCTCTTACTGAACCGGATGATGAGAGAACAGTATTTGTATTTGAGGAATCAGGAAAGACGTCAAAGGAAAGTGGCATTTGAGGAGGTGAGGGGCTCTGTTTTAGGCAGAACCAATGTGACTAATTGGGAAATAAATTGGTTTCACTAGGGTAGGGAAATAATGGGAAACAAGTCTGGAGAGGTAGGCTGGCACTGTGCTGGGCTGCGGAGTCGGTGCAGGGTTCCGTGTGGAACGAGCAGTCCTCACCGAGTGACAGCCCCCGCTGTCTGGTGAAGTTAATCTAAGAGAGCAATCAAACAGTGTTTATAGGGTACTGTCTAGCAGTGCCAGGATACACACACATCTTTCTATTTGACCGATGGGTGCAGAGAATCTGATTACATACACCCGAATTCATGGTGAGAAGTTAGGTACTTATGCACTGATCATACACTTGTTGATTTGGATGACAAATTGTGGAATGGATTTTTTAATGTATTTGTATCTGTAACATGATAGTCTATGATATGAACACAATCTGTTATTTTTAAATTCTCTTCCTTTAAGGTATTGTGTCCAGATCTGGCACCCTGACTTACGAAGCGGTTCATCAAACGACACAAGTTGGATTGGGGCAGTCTTTGTGCGTTGGTGAGGGATTTTTGATTGAATCATTTTATTATAATGCAGTATCTTCATTGAATGAGTACAGTAATAATTATTGTTTTGGTTATTTACAAGAGGTTTTGATAATCATTTTATTAAAAAAAGATGTTATGATCTTAAATTTAATTAGCTTGAGTGTGAAGCACCACCGTATATTTTAAAGATTCATGGTCCAAGGTTTGACTGGCATGTTGAGGAACAAGCATCGTGGGACACGTGACCCCTGAAGAACCTTGGTGCCTGAAAACATCACTTCCTTCACTTATTGTGAAGAAATGGTTCTTCACATTAGGGCTTTGGTTACTATAATTATCATTTTGTTATCATTATAAGCTATCATTCAGTGCCTCCCAGTAACTGAATTCTTTGCCATTTGTCATCTCATTCTTAAGGCAACGCTCTGACGCACCTCTGAGCTGAAAAGTTGTCCTACTATAGCTTTATTCATGAGAAAAAAATCTATGTTGAGGACGGTTGAGCTCCCCAGAACTTCTCTTTTTGCCACATTATATTGCCTATCACTTTTAAAAGTAAAAAGGTTTTACATTTTAAAATAATTTTAGTATTTGTTGCTAGATGCAAGGCAGATTTCTCATTTTTCTAAATATTTCTTGAAATTTTTAGAATAACTTTTAAAAGCCTTTCAAAAATAGCTTTTCATAATAAATTATAAAATCAAGCCCTGGACTATTTTTATTAGGATTCAGAACCCTAAAATCAATATTGGAAATAGTAATTGAGCTTCTCTATTTACATTTTTTTTTTTTAAAGATTTTATTTATTTATTTGACAGAGACGCAGCGAGAGAGGGAACACAAGCAGGGGGAGTGGGAGAGGGAGAAGCAGGCTTCCCGCCGAGCAGGGAGCCCGATGCGGGGCTCGATCATAGGACCCCGGGATCATGACCTGAGCTGAAGGCAGATGCTTAATGACTGATGTACAAAGCGCAGCCTTAGCGACAAAGTAACTTAGTGTGATGGAGAATAAGAAAAGGTTTGAAACAGAATTGCAAAATTCATATTCCCCAGCTTCTGTCTTTAATTTGTAAATTGTTAATACTAATGCCCATTTCACAGAGAGGCTGGAAGAATTAGGAAATGGCAGGTCTAACGTGTGCTGGGGTGTAGTATTTGACACACAGTTGGCACTCAAATGCTGCTTCTCTTCCTCAACTTCGTTCTTCAGAGGTGCACTGAAAAGTAGGAAAAAAAAGTAGGAAATCAATCCTGCCTTCAGTAAGTTTGTAATGTAAAAATATGAGACTGGTGCGCAGCCGGCTGCGCTCAGAGGGCAGCTTTATAATGTAAAAAAAAAAAAAACAAAAAAAAGTGGCAGCCAGTCTGTTGGGAGCATTTCCTTTACTATCCAAGTACTTGTCCTTAAATGTTTGTGTTTGTGGTCATCACTCACCCTGGATCTAAGGGAAGAGGGGTCAGTGCACCCTCAACTCTGTCCCTCATTGGGACTTGTGTCTTAAAAACTTGTGTGTGGTTTCTCTGCAATGCGCCTCATCTAATAGTTACTTTGTGCAAAGACATTCGTGAAATGTTTAATCAGAGAAGAGAAAATCTTGCTTGTTTGCTTGCAACATAAACGCACTTTTTCTTAAAACGCCCATTTTAAAAGAGTTGTTTGGGAATAATTTCATGGGAGGAAAGAAACTTGATAAAAGAGCTAAAACAAAAAGAAGGTTGTCTTTGTGAATATCCAAAATCAACCACCATTTAGCATTCATGTAATAATGAGAAACAGAAATAAATGTAGCACTTTGTGTTTTTTTTTTAAATGTTAAATACAAGAGTGATGATACATTTTAAAACATTGGTGAGAGGGGGAGGCAAAATAAGAAATGAGTTGAAACAACATTTCTTGGCCTAATTTTTATGGTTCATCCTTAAATTTTCAGCTGGTGGTGATACTCTTTGACTTTTTCAGGCATTGGAGGTGATCCTTTTAATGGCACAGATTTTATTGACTGCCTTGAAATCTTTCTGAATGATCCAGCCACAGAAGGCATCATATTGATTGGTGAAATTGGTGGTAATGCAGAAGAAAATGCTGCAGAATTTTTGAAGCAACATAATTCAGTAAGTTTGGGTTTGGGTTTGGAAAAGTACAGCTCTTCACATACAATAGGCACTTCCTGAGCCAGTCACTGCTGTGCTACTGTTGAATCTTCCTCTCCTGACATTGCCTCCGTTCCTTCTTCATCCTCTCTATCCTCTTGGTTTTTCTCCTGTTTCTTCTCATCTTAATTTTCCCCTGGATTTACTTTCTGTGGCCTGTTCCTTAAGTGTGAGTGATTCTTGGATATAAACATCATACTTCATGTAGTTTCCAAGGCAGAAACCTCAGAAGCATCTTTTACTTCTGTCTCATCACCTGTTTCCACTCAGTTACCAAGATCTGTCCTCAGTAGTATGTGGAGATTCAGAGCGTCGTCTGTAATTCGTCCCTCTGCTCTGGTTTGAGCTGCCGTCTTCTCTCCCCTGGACCATGTCAGTAGTTTCTTCTTGATAATCTCTACTCCCATTCCTCAGCCACCACCCCCTCCTTCTCTCTCAGGCCATCCTGCTCACGGCCACCCAGATCACCTGCCCTTCTGAAACACAGACATGGGCACCTCATACCCCCTAGTTTTAGACCATAACAGTTTCCCATTACATGTAGGATAAAGTGTGGACTTAGCATTATATTCCAGTCCCTACACACCTCCCTAACCCTCTGCACATCCATGTCTGACTTGCCAGTTGTTCTCATTCTCACTTGCTCTTGCTTATTCCTTCTTCGAGGCATGCTTAATATCCAACTCTCGCTCTAGTCTGTATCATGGACAACAGGAACTGGTACCTTGGTGCCCAGACCAGTCACCTTGCACATTAGACACCAGTAAATGGTGGATAAGGAAAGGATAATGTAGATCGTCAGAAGTTTGGGGTAAAATGTTACTAGAGTCTGTTAAATTCAGAAAAGTTGTAAAGTTTGAAATGTAAGTAAAAATTGACTTCTTTTTAGGAAAGATTTAGGTTAATGTGACATTATGCTATGTTTCAAGTGAATTTTAAAATGTATTTAGGCCCAACTCTGGATCCCTTGAATAGCTTAGAATTTAGTGGGGAAAGCTAAGCATATACATTTTATTTCATTTGGCACATGATTTCCTATTCCTGGTTAGTCTTATCGGATGAATTTTTATTAAGAACCTACTGTGTACAAGATTCTAGGTTGAACAGATGACATAAAACACTTAGCACAGTACCTGGCACAGAGTGAAAACTCAGTAATGTTATCTGCTGCCACCATTACTATTTTTATTATTATTATCATTATAATGACAATACTTATTTGTAAAAGTGGTGTTGTCTAATCTTGACCCTTTGAGTAAGATGCTTTTGTCCTTTTATGAATAAGGCGACTGGCACAGAGAGGTTACTGACTTGCCAGTGGTAGGTATACAGCAAATGAACTAAGGGTGGGATCCATCCCAGGTCGGCCTGACGTCTCCATTGCACCATGGAGGGAGCAGGAGTCGGATGGCAGGGGTTCAGGAAAAGGGTCACCAGCCCTGGGCCTCTGCTCGGACTATACTGACATCATCCTAACTGGTCTGTTTCTCATCATTTCTGTATCCTATTTTCAGACCATACTTCTTCATAGTCTTTTTCATTGTATTTTTCTCTGCTTAAAAAATTTCAAGTGACTCTTCTTTGTTAATAGGACAGAATATAAACTTCTCTGACATTCTAGGTTCATCAAAATCTTATTTCCTTCTAGTGCAGTATTCCTTTTCTGAGTATGGAGACAGAGAGGGACAAGTAGAAATTAGTACCACTTAAATATGACATGCTCCTAACTCTCCAGGGCCCATGAGTGAATGAATAAGTGACTTGTAGGGTTTTTTCTTTTTAATTCTGTACACAGTAGGTGCTGGGCATACAGAAATAAGTGAGAACATAGTTCCTGTGTTTAGGGAATTCATAGTTTAGGAGGGGAACACACGGGAAGTAAGTTACAGCTGCTGTACTTAGTGTAGTAGTAGGAACTTGTCAAAGGCACAGCTCTGATGTCACTGAACAGAAGACGATCCACCACGAGGGCATTTGTGGAGACTGTGGGAGGAAGAGTCAGAAAGGCTTACGGGGGAAGAGGAGGCTTGAGCTAGGTTTCAAAGTTAAGTAGAAATTGGCCAGGTGTCCAAGGAGGGTGGGGAACATTCTCTGCAGAGGAACAGGCGGAGCAGCCTGGAATTACTGGAAGGCAAGAGCAGGAGGAATGGTGGGAGATGAGGCTGGGGTAAGCAGTGTCAGACCACGCAGACCCTGGCATGCTGGCCCCGTAACACAGGTCTGGGCAGTGGAAGCAACTGTTCTAGATCATTCGCTGGCACATACTGTTAGAAAAACCAAACCAAACCAAAATCCTTTAAGACTGTCCTTGATGAAGCAGTAAAAAGTATTAATTTTATTAAATCCTGACCCATGAGTCAGTGTTTTGTGATGAAGTGGGAAGTAAAGCATCTTCCCAGTTGAGTAGCGAGCTGAACTAGCTGCTTTTTTTTTTTTATGGAACACTAATTTTACTCTCAAGAACGATTGGCAGACAAACTGGTTGTTCAGACTGGGGTATTTGGCAGACCTTTCCTCAGAAATGAAGAGTGAACCTGCCATAGCAAGGAAAACAACTCACAGTATTTGTTGACAGTGATAAAATTTGAGCTTTCAAGTGAATATTCCTATTTCGGGAAAGTTGTTTCTGCCACTGAGCTTGATCACTTCCTCCTACTAAAGACTTTGATTAAACCTGATAATGATGACTATGATTTGTTGATACTGAATAATGAAATGTATCAGCATTAGAAGATATACATAACTCAGTAACCTGTATTTTTCATCTGACCAATGAATGTTACAAAATTATTATAGGTAAAAGATCCATTCAATGGATTTTAAAGTAACAAAGGACAGAAAGTTCATTGCTATGGTTTCAGATTCCAACATTGCAACTAACCTTTAAGAAATTACCACTTGAAGAGGTTGGTGTAGTATCAAAGAAGAATATCCACAATTATCTGACAGGTTATTAAAATTCTTCCCCTTTTCCAACCATGTATGTGTGTGAGCCCAGATTTTCTCTTGGTTCAGCCAAAATAACATATTGTAATAGATTGAACGCAAAAGCAGATACCAGAATCCATTTGCCTTTTGTTACATTTGACATTCAGGAGTTACAAAAATGTAAAATAACACCACACTTCTTACTAGAATGTTTTTTAAAATAGTTTTTAAGTTTTTATTTTTAAATGAATGCTTACATAATTTCTTAGTTTTCATTTCTAATATAGGAAATATCAGATATGATCTACATAAACAATAGTTCTTTGGGATTCTCAATCATTTTTGTGAGTGTAAGGGGTTCTAAGACCAAGTGATTTGAGAATTGCTGGCTGAGGGGAAGGTGATGGTGCCTGAGTGAAGGCACTCAGGTTCCATTTGTGTTCAAGTTCTGCTTTGTACAGGCCTCTCTGGATACCTTGCTGCCTCTGGACTCCTATGATGAACATGATATTTTCATTCACTGTGAAATTTAGCCATATATTCAAAAAACTTTTTGGTATTTCTTTTTTTTTTTTTTTTTAAAGATTTTATTTATTTATTTGAGAGAGAGGATGAGAGGAGAGAGAGAGCACATGAGAGGGGGGAGGGTCAGAGGGAGAAGTAGACTCCCCGCCGAGCAGGGAGCCCGATGCGGGACTCGATCCAGGGACTCCAGGATTGTGACCTGAGCCGAAGGCAGTCGCTTAACCGACTGAGCCACCCGGGCACCCCTTTTTTAGTATTTCTTAACTAATCGATAATATATTATTTCTTTGACTGTATTTTAAGTCTAGAGCACAGGAATCCTTATATTTCCTATGTGGATTTTTATTTTTAACCTCAGAATCTAGTACAGTGCTCTTTATCTACATAGACGTTGTGTATTAGAATGGATTTTTATTAAATAAAACCAGTCCTGATCTTCCTTAGACTTCACAGAACTTCAGAGGAGAAAGGACCCTTGGCCATCATTCTGGTTTAGCTATTTCATTTCATAGATGAGGAATCAGAGGTTTACAGAGCTGATGTGCCTTGACAAGGTCAACTTTAGCCAACAGAAGATTGAATCTGGCGACTTCCAATCCTGCGACTTCCAGTCCTGCATCTTTTCCAATATACCTTCCCACCTCACCTTTTCCTTCTAGCATATTTATTATAGGTAAACAAATAATGAATTAAGACATAAAATCAGGTTGAAATAAAACAACCTCATCTAGTGTCTTAATTCAGTATTATCACAAATTACATAACATATGTTTTCAAGTGTGCTTTTGTTTGTCCAACGGGAGAACCACACATATATTTGTAAAATAGCTTGTGGCCAGTGAAGTTGACGTTTAATATCTAAATAGACAAAAACTTTGCTCAGGATTGTTTTCCCGAGTTCGTATGAAAAGCTGAGTCATCTCAGAGGTGAATGCAGTCAGTGGTTTCAATTATAGCTTCACGTGTGTGTTGATTTTCTCAGTGGGGATGAGTGGTGGGCCCTGCCCAGGCCCTTTGGCATTTCCCTTCGGAGCTGTGAATTTGGAAGTCCAGTTTTGGGCAACTTCTTCATTAGAATGTTTAAAATACCACTTTCCAGGGTCCCAAGGCCAAGCCTGTGGTGTCCTTCATCGCTGGTTTAACTGCTCCTCCTGGCAGGAGAATGGGTCACGCAGGGGCGATTATTGCTGGAGGAAAAGGTGGAGCCAAAGAGAAGATCTCGGCCCTGCAGAGTGCGGGAGTTGTCGTCAGCATGTCTCCTGCCCAGCTGGGAACCACCATCTACAAGGTGAGCTGTAACAGTGGCCCGAGTGCTCTGAAGTTACAGTCCTTGTAGCGCGGGGCCACACTGGGTGCCCAGAAACCCTCGTCCTTTATTCTGGGTCTTACTGTTTCTTTCTTTCTGCTGTGCAGCTTAGCAGTCTCTAGCAGCTCCTTTCATGTCCCAGGGTCCTCATTGGGCATGACCGGGAATAACGTTCTGATTTTTAAAAACTTACTTCTTTCAACTTTGGAATTTGCTCTTTTGTGGGGGGGGCAAAATATGATCTACAAGAAAGTGTTTCAGAGGCCATAAGTGCCATGAATTTCATCTGGGGGTAGTGCAGGGCATTGCATTTCTTTTTTTTCACTGAGGGCCCTTGAGATAAAGCTACCCTGATCCCCATAGGTTTCTGTTTCTAGGGAGAGGGGCTGAGTGACAAATGAAAACGGGATGATGAGGGAGTTGATGGGGAGCGGGGAAGGGAGATCAAAAGAAGAGGGTGGGGGTTTCCAGCCTGTAGCTTCTGGCCCTGGCTGTGTTGGGATGCCATTGTTTGCAGGTCGGAGGAGCGACTTCTTAACCATCTGCTTTGCTTTTCCTTTTTAATAGAATATCATGGGTTTAAAATGTTCTAAATGGCTCGGTATCTTCTATAATCTCTTTGCAGTGAGTTTTAGCCTGTCTCTTTAAGTGATCATTTAAAGCTCTCTTTCTTTTTATTTTTATGATGGTTATAGCTTTGACAAAAAAGCAAAGCAAAAACCAGACATAAGCATGTTGAGAACAGGCACAAATTTGTATCCCCAGGAGGGAACCATGTTTTGGCTCAATCTTTTTTGCCCTTGCCTTGCTCCTTGTTTTATTGAATCTTTGCATGATCCTGTCTTTTGAAATAAGACACTATGTGCCACAGTTCTGGGTGGTTAGTGAGAGTGTGTCAGGGGGTTGGGGGCAGGAAAGTGGGGGGAAGCAAATGCTTACACTCACTTTGGAGACATGCATTACCATTTTGCTCCAGTAAGTGGCAGCAGGCAACTACACTTCAGTTGTAGTCTGATTACAATCTGGAGAGATGTGATTTTCACTAGTGTTTCCTTTTCAGATATTTCTGAGGTGCTTGACATTCTGTTCAAATCTTAACTGAATCTGCGTTTAGTCTCTTTCTTGGAGAAACTAAGCAAAGCTATTTCCATTGCCTTATTAAAAAGGCCAGTGCGGTTCACTTGTGGCCTTGAAGGGTTTGCATAAGTAGTCAAGTTTGTCAGCTCTTAATAATAATACTGCCGTAGAAAAATAAGTACAGTTCAAAGCCTCTCGGCCTCTGTGTTTGGGGAACATAAAGTTGAGGCTCTGCCTCTGGTTTCGTGAAATTCAAGCTGACACAGCCTAATTTGAAAGCTATTCTGTTGTGTTCAAGCACCCTCATCCTGGTCCATTTCACTTCTGTAATTTTTGGTTGTTCAAAGGGTCCTAAAGATAAGATGTTTCAGAATCACTTTGACCGAGAATGTAATTTGAATCTTAAATCTTTTTTATCACCTCTCTGTTCCCTGTTTCTGAAGGAATTCGAAAAGAGGAAGATGCTATGAAAGAGAAAAGAAGTTCCCTAAACCTGTGGCGTGATTATGGAAATGTGCGGCAGCAGCGATTTGCTTCTCTTGTCCCTCACTGTCAGCCTGTGTACCTGTCGCTGCTTTGTCAGTAGCACGAAGTCAAAACAAGGTTCAGAATGTCCAATATCGGGATGTCTCCACCTCATCGTGTAACACAGAGCCAGTAAACCTACCATTTGATTTGAATATGCTCTTGGAGCTTTTTATTGTTTCGACGAGGGGGGGGGGCGGAGGGAGAGTGGGAGAAATGGAGGTGGGGGGGTTGTGCGGGTTTTAATGGGCTCTGCAGAGAACATTGTAACAAAACTCTGGAGAGAACGAGGCTGTAAAAATGTCAGTATGGCATTGGTCTAATGATCTCAGGCGTAGAGTGACTTCACTTCTCCTTTGAATCGGTTTTCCCACGTGTCTGTGTGCGGCACTATCTTGCAGGGCGGTTTGGAGGATTAGAGCGTGTAGTAAGGCAACTTAATTGTTGTCCACACCACCGGCCTCAGCGGCCCCAGTGGGATTCCAGGCAGAAGCTCACCTGTGCTTCAATTGAGAAATGGAAGGTTTTCAGTAATGCTGTGTTTTTCTGTGGTTCTGCAGAGGTTCTGTGTTTTTCTGTGGTTCTCTCCCCTTCCCCATCCAGAGCCTGCTTTTCTTTGCTTGAGATTTAAGACATCTGCTGCAAAAACCCCAGGAAAGCGGTTAGCCATTCTACTTTGGTTTAAAAGGGAGCTTGTTAACAAGAACCAATTCCAGTGGATATTCTCACATTGTGTAACTGCCCTGAAGGAAACAAACATTGTATTAGGGAGAAGCCCTGAAGAAAGACTGTTTGGGGAGGCCTTCCTGGGGAGGGGCTATGAGCTGGGACCTGGAGGCTGAGAAGGTACCAGCCACGCAGCAGGCCGAGCGCCCAGGCAAAGGCAGGGAGAGGGGAAGAGCTCACTTTGAGGAGGTAAAGGAATGCTGGGTCTTCGGGGCAGTGAGCCCTGGGAGGGGCTGGAGGAGATTTTGGGGGGGCTGGGGGGACAGAGGTGCTTTTGGAGCTCCCATGAGCATGCCCAGGCTGCTGAGGGCACAGATAGCAGGTGTCAGGCACAAAAAGATTCTGTCTGGACCACGGGACACAGGGTGATGGGCTTTGGGGCAGATAGTCTTTAGTTCCTGCTCACAGCTGTTTCCTCATCTTGAAAGTGGGGACAATGACCCCCATCCCACAGGTACCTGACAGGATGTATGAGGCTGCTCTTGGCATTGCTCATAAGCTGAACTTGCCTCCTGCTGTGCTGAGCTCAGCCCAGGCTGACACCCATCGCTAGGGAGGAAGGCACTTACTGTCTTCGTGGTTGGCACCCCCACCCCAAGGTCCCTACAAAGCAAACATATCCTTCTTTTGTCTAACTGAGGCTTTGTGACAGGAGCACAATTCAGATGAGGGGCAGGTGAGCCTACCAGAGGAGATGCTTTTGAGGGTCCACTCCTGATTCCAGGCTGCTCTGGGCCTGGCTCAGCCCCCTGTCCTGTCCCCTGAACATCCATCCCAAGATAACACCTCTTGCCTCACAGCTCTCTTCCTGTTGCCTACCCCAGCAAACTCAGTGCCCTCTCGACCCTTTCTTATCTCTCCCATCCCCATCCTCCCTCTCCCACGCCTCTCTCCACCCCTCCCAGGGCCTTGTGAAACCACTCCCTCCTGACCATCTCTCCCCTCTCCCCTCCCGCTGCCACCACCACCTCTGGTCCCAGCAGCTCAGACAGCAGCGGGAGAGATACTTGGTTCTGTTTTCTCTGATTTCATTTTTACAAAGCCAAGAATGAAAGTCCCGCTCATGACCCCAGTGCATTCTTTTTGGAAGTGGGGGGAGAGGGAGAATCTTAAGCAGTCTCCATGCCCAACGTGGAGCCCATGCGGGGCTCGATCTCATGACCCCGAGATCATGACCTGAGCTGAAATCAGGAGTCAGACGCTTAACTGACTGAGCCACCCAGGTGCTCCCCCAGTCCATTTTTTAAAAACTATTGTTACAGAAACTTTGAAGCACTTACAGAACAGTTATGATAAAATAAGGAACCCCTTCTACCCATCACCCAGCTTTGAAAATTATCAACATTCTGCTATTCTGCTATTGTCCTAGGATCTGTACCTCCAGTAACCCCTTCCCCCCAGGACTCCCAGGGCTATTGTTACAGTTGTTTTGTGGAGGCAAAATGTACTTATGCTGAAATGGATCAATCTTAACCGAACACATCTGACAAACAGATGAAACTATGGTACCACATTCTTCTCAGGACACAGAACATTTCCATCCTCCCAGAAAGTTCCATTCTGGCCTACGCAATAGGTGTACGGTATTCATCTTAGATTAGTTGTGTCTGTCCTAGACATTTATATGAAGGGAGTCTTTTAGTTTGCCATCTTACATGTTGGCCTCTTTCAGTCAGCATAATTTCTGTGATGTTCACCGGGCCAGTGTGTGTGTCCACAGTTCATTCCCACTTACTGCTGGCTTCTACTCCCTTGCATGGATTCTGCCACAATACGTTCCTTTTCCCTCTATTTTCTGAAATGGACCAGGGTGAAGAAAGGTACCACCGATGAAGCTGGAGAAGTAAAATCAGAAGAGATCTTGAAGGCCAACTGAAGACTTTTGCACTTTATTCCCCAGAGCAATGAAAGCTCTTTAAGAGTTTGAAGTGGCAGCATCTGCATTTTTGAGAATGCTTCCTGGCTCCTGTGTGGATGCAGGAGAGCACTCAGCAGTTTATTGCATTAATGCCGCTGAGGGCTGGTGGTTTCTTGGGCCAGAATGGTGGCAGGAGGGAGAGAAGAGGGTGGCTGCTCTGGTCTGAGAGATCTGTAAGGAGTGAACTGGACAGTACCTGGTGAGTCATTGGACTTAGGCGGGGAAGGATGAGAGATGAGACAGCCGGTCAGTTTCCAGCTTGAGCAGTGCGACAGCTGAGGCCCTGGCTTGATAGAGAAGGAGGAAACTCGAGAGGAAGTATTGAATTTGACATTTCCCTCAGGGTGACAAGGCCAAGTAAACCACGGTACATGCAAGTTCTGGGCACCCCGGCTTGTCTTTGTGTATGAGTCACAGAAGCGACAGGAGTGATGGTGAGCATCTAGGGAAAGAGAAGGAAAGGCCTGGGCCACCCCATCTCAGCATTTCCATGCCATCGGGACGTCAGACACTGAGATGGAGCTCAAACATAACTGCACGAAGAATGGTACAGCATGCCTTCTAGACAACATGGCCATAAACTAGAGGTCCTGTTTGATGCTAAATCCTCCTGTGCAGAGTTCAGACTCCCAAGACCGGTCGGGGAGTGGGAGCTCAGTGATCATCCCATGAGCGCAGTCCTTCCTGTCACACATCTTTATGAGAATTTTCAAGGGAAAATTGAGCTGATGACGTGAAGTTTCCAAATTTCCTTTGGAATCCGTGGATGGCAAATGCCAACTATGGCATATAAGGGGGCACCCGGGAGGGCTTTATCATCCTGAACTGTGCTTTTGAGAGGAACAGAAACATTTTCTTGGAGCTATGAGGATTTACCAGGCTTTGCCTCTGTTTTCAAAGTGGCATTCGTCCTAAATGTTACATATTTGAATTGCAAGGCCTGGGCTGGGGAGTAGGGAGGTGAGGGGGCAGGGCCTTGTGGAGAATTTGGAAAGTGATGGGAAATCAGTACTGATATAACAGAAAGCAGTTGGGACATTTTTTTGTTTCCCAAGAGAAAGCTGAGCGGTAAATGGATGATAAGGTTAACTGGAAATGATGACCATTTATGACCCCAGATCCCTTGTTGAATCCAATGATTGGAGCCCTGGGCTTAAACTCTTCCCTGAGGCTTTCTTTCTTTCTTTCTTTTTTTTTTTTGCATTTGTATTTTAATGTTAAGCTTTTGGAGAAGGAACTTTACAGGGAAATTGCAGAGTTCATTATACCCTTCCTCCTTGAAGCCAGTCTATCCTATGCAAGCAGCTCATACCTGCTGGCTAGAAAGTTGAGCATGATTCCAATTGGCAAGCCTCTTGGCAGCCCTTTTGCTTGTTTCAGACCAGGTTGGTTCATTTGGTTCTGTCTTCTCCGGGTCCTGACCTTCTGGCCCTGCATCTCCTACCTTGATTCCTGGTTTTCTCCCGGACTGGGCATTAGAACATGTTCTCTCATGTATTTGAACTTTGGTTCCCCTCAGTGGATTTTGGCTTGGACATCCCATTGGCTTTTAGCACTCTGCACCCTGGGTGGTCCCTGGGAGGCGGCTGACAGATGGCACATTCAAAAGTGAAGTGCCCTGGGATCAGAAAGAGCGAGAAGCCATTACCACATTTACGCCTGAATTAGCAAGGAGAGGAAGCTGTTTTCCCAAGGTGAGACCAGTAGCTCTGTGAGAGGGCTCCAGGCAGGTGCTGTGGCCCTGAGGAGGGGATCCCAAACCACTGCCTAGGTCAAGATCTGACATGGTAGACGTGAGGGGAATGAATGTCCTGATCTCACACCCCTCCTGTCCTCTCTCTCCTGCCAGTACGAGGCCTGGCTCCACCCACCTGGAAGGCAGGGGTGGGCAAGCCCAGATGATGCCATGCAAAGTGCAGCCTCCTGAGGGCACAGAGCGGAGCTGAGCAGGGCAGATGGAGAAGGGACACGGAGGGGGTCCATGGAGAATCACGGTTTTACCCACCCCGGCTTCACACTGGGACAATATCCCAGCCCAGGCAGCAGCAAGTCCATTTTGGCCGAAAATTGACGTCAGGTACAGTAGCAGATCAGCATGGGCACGTTTGGGGCAACACCCGACAGTCCCAGGGAAACCTTTAGTGGAATTTTGCATTTTACCCTAAGTAGTATTCCCCAGGGAAAAATTAATTGTTTGTTTGCTCTCTAAAGTGTGGGAAGATAAAGGGGCATTTTTGGTGGGTAGACCATGATATTGGGTTTGGTGAATGTCCCATGAGACACGTGAAGCAAGCTTTCGGATGTTCAAGGAAAGGAGGCTGTAGGTGCAGATGAGCATCCTGGGGCCCGGGAGGTGAAGGGCCTGGGACCCGGGACGGGAGAGGACAGGAAGCTGGGCCAATGCAGTGTCTGCAGAGAGTCCAGGACTCCTGCTCTGTGGTTTCTCAGAGTCTGGAAGCAACGGTGCAGTTGTGAGCTCCTTGGTCCCAGGCTGCTCTCTGGCTGGTTTGCCGGAAATCACCTGGCACGGAGTGGTTTGCCCAGAGCACAACAGGCAGGACAGGACTTGGACCTGAGGCTCAGAAGCAGGTGACCCTGGCCCAGGAAGAATTCCCTTCTTGGGGGTTCCAGACAGTTTGTCGTTGTCCCTTGCCTCTCAGATGACACAGAGCTGCTGTAATGGAAAAGATCTGAAGAAAGATTGACCTAGCCTCATTTTGCAGTTGGGAGAGCTGTTGCATGGAGGTTAGGCCTAAAATTGCAACCAAGTTGGTGATAAAACTAAAATTTGTCATTTGGAAGGGGTTGCCCCTCCTGACTCCCAGGCCTGTGCCTCACTCAAGGGGCATGAGGAGGGCATCAGAGCTGGTCATCACAAGGCAGTTAGAGGTGATAGGAGGTGCTTAGGATAGACAGCATTTTCAAGGAATCTGCACACACAAAAATAGGTATTCAAATAGTATGAATACAATGGTGGCCCACCTTCCTTGAGTTTTATATATTCCACGAGTGGGATCGGCTCAGCCTGGCAGGGGGAATGGTCCGAGAGTGGTTTATGGCCCTCAGATGGAATAAAGCTGGAGAACTGGGCAGGAGTGAGAACCTTGTTCTTGGCTTCAGTGTCACAGAACTAGACTCTTCTCGATAATGAGCCAACCACAGACAATTGGGATGGATGATTCTAGGCGGACTTGGCAGCTTTCGGATAAGCCACCGGAAAAGGAACTGTGATTCCTTATCAATTGCACTTTATCAAGAATTCCATCAAAGCTCTGTGGGGTTCCGTGTCTGGGGTCAGCTCTGTCAGATCTAGAATCGAGATTCGAAATTTCTCAAGATCAAAAGCTTGGTAAGGTATGCTGTAATCCACGGGGAGATTGAGCTGACAATGTGAAGGTCAGTGCTGATGGCTTTTATTCCAATACAGGAGTTCTATCTTTTAATACTTTTTTTGCTCATTAGTATTCTGGTGTGGGAAGGAAGGCATTCTCAGCTGCTGAATTAACGACGTCTCGATATGCAAGAACTTTAATTTTGACACGGGGAGAGTACGGTGATCCTCAATGTGATCTGGTTGGTCTTTGGTGATTCCTAGCAGTAATCCAGAGAAGAGTGTGAGAGAGGCTGGTGACAGGTTTCTGGTGGTGGGGTGGAAATGAGGAGATAAGAACCTCAAGGCAGGAAGAGTCATCCACAAACACCATCCAAGACTGGACAGAGCAAAGCCAGTTTATGATAGTGTTGGTCAAGTTAGAACTTTTCTCTCGTCTTACTCCGACCCCAGAAGGGTGAGAAACAGCTGCTGGCAAGTGGGGAAGATGGCGACGGGGGGGAGGAAAGAAGCCAACTGTTCCTTGTCCCTGTCACCTGACTTCCTGCCTGAGGCAGGCCCTGGGCTCCAGTGGAGGCTGCGCCAAGGTGGGGAGTGGGGGTGGGGATAATGACAGCGAAAGTGGTGAGACGCTCAACTTCTGAATGGACATTATTATTACTTGGAATTGGAAATATTAAATTCTGAAGCAGTTGGCGGTTTAAATTAGTGTTAGGATTTTGAATCTTCTGCGTGGGAACAAATAAGTCATTAGGGGTAAGAGAAATAAGTAGCCCTCTGTTAGTTTCCCAGGACTGTCGCAACAAATGACCACAAACTGGGCTGTGGCACAAGAGGAATTTATTCTCTCACAGGTCTGGAGGCTGGAGTCCAAAATCAAGATGTCGGCAGGTCTGCACCCCCTCCAGAGGCTCTGGGGGACAGTCACCAGCTTCCAGAGGCTGTTGGTGTTTGTTGCGTTTCCTTGGCATTGAGGGTTCCCCTGGGTAATCCAGGATAAATCCAGGATAATCTCTTCATCTCACGAGCCTTCACTCAATCACCTAAGCAAAGACCCTTTTTCTAAATTAGGTAGTATTCACAGATTCCTGGAATTAGGAGGCAGACATCTTTCAGGGGGAGCGGGGCACCATTCAATCCATGACATCTCCCAAAGTTGCTTATGTTTACGTTCTGTGAGTCATGCTCATTCAGTGCAGCGGGACTTGGGAACACACAGAGAAGACAGTTCCTGGTGCGCAGGTCTGAATTTGCACTGTATTCTGAAAGCTCCAGGATGGATCTCCAGGGATGGGATCCGGCACATTCTTTTCAGCATCTCAGGAGGGAGACAAAATTCGGGCTTTATTGGGTGCCATGTGGGAGGGTGCCAGAGTTGGTAGTTGTTTCTTCTTCTTTTTAGAAAACCCTCAGTGGAATGCAGGCGAGGTCATCAGCTTTAGGTGAAGGGGTGGCAGCGGTTTGTTGGAGCCTTGAAGAACAGGGAGAACACGTGGACTGTCCTCAGGAGAATAGGAAAGCAACCAATTTAGATCTTCATCACACTTCAGCTAAGTGCTCCTAATTGTTCCCTGCCTCAGATCTCTCTACTGTCTTTATCTTCATGCCCCCCCTTCTCTGTTCTTGCTCAGCAACCTTCAATGAACCCTTATTGTTAAGACAGTGGAGTTGAGGGGTGCCTGGGTGGCTCGGTTGTTAAGCGTCTGCCTTCGGCTCAGGTCATGATCCTGAGGTCCTGGGATAGAGCTCCGCATCGGGCTCCCTGCTCAGCGGGAAGCCTGCTTCTGCCTCTTCCACTTCCTCTGCTGTGTTCCCTTTCTCGCTGTGTCTCTCTCTGTCAAATAAATAAATAAAATCTTAAAAAAAAAAAAAAAAAAAGACAGTGGAGTTGAAAGTGCATAGCCTAGTAAGACCCACGACGACCTGGACCCTGACAGTTCCCCTGCTCCTTGATCTGTTCAAGTGGTTGCTCCTCAGCTAAGCCAGCAGGAGGCAGTTTTTTTTTTTCCCTGTAATGAACCACATAGTAAATATTTTAGGCTTTGCCAGCAACAGTCTCTGTTGTGACCACCCAACTCCGCTGTTGCAGTGAGAAAGTCAGAAACAATACCACATGAATGAGCATGGCTGTCTTCCAATCACTTTATTTGTCGGCTCTGAAATTTGAATTTCATAGAATTTCCATGTGTCACGAAAGATTTCTTCGATGGTTTTTCAACCATCCAAAAACGTAAAACCCTTTATTCGCTTGCAGCCACTACGAAAACACGGCAGGCGGGATTTGGCCCATGACCCACAGTTCACTGAACACTGACATAAACCATGTATGTTCTTTCTTTCACTCGGACCACTCTTCCTGCCCCAGATCCATCTTCTTGCAAGTTTACGTCTGTCCTTTACTTTGACCTCAATACTTTCCATTCCTTTTCCTTCAGCGTTCTTCAATCTCCCCTTTTGCCCCAAAGCTCTTAGGGATCCTGCATGGTATTTGGCTTTCTGTAGCCCAGATGATCTGTGCTCCTCATGATGCTTAGCTGGGTCCGTTATTTGTCTTTTCTCTATCTTATGCCTCCCAAGCAGACTGTATATTTCTGGAGGGAGGGCAGAGCTGACATTTTATGTCTCCATGTGTCTCATAGAGTCATGCCCTACCCTACCTGGTGTTCAATAAATATTCAGGAACAAAATGGTACTTTTTAGCCCCTACTCTGCAGGGCTCAGCAGGATTGTTTTATGCACAAAGTTCAGAAATAAAAAGCCAAACCCCAGCAAAATTGCTTCCTTTTGCATTCTTCATTTTGATGATGTCTCTAAGGTGTGGTTTCCTAGATTCTTTATGCCCCTAATATAGTCCAAATTACCTTATATTTCTGTTGTCTCTAATAGATAGGAAGTGACACGTAGGGTACAGAGCCCCCCCCCCCCCTCGGTCACCTAGAGTCATATACTAAAACCTGTCAGAGTAAGGTAAAGAATAGACCACACCAGACATTGGTCTGAAAAGACCCCACTGGTGTGAGTATTTCCCAGACTCCTCTAGCTTCCCCACTGCCCCACTCCCACCCTACCTCGCTCCCAGCCACCACGCTCACCTTCCTTTGGTTTGTGTAAGTCGTCAACCTCTTTGCCACCTCCAGGACACCTCACATCTTACTCTCTCTGTGCCCCCTGGCCCACATAGACACAATTAGCCTGACAAGGTCCTACCCAGCCATTATGCAGGTCTATCTTCTCAGGCCCCTCAATCTATATATTAACCCCTCCTTGCCCTCGTTCATTCTCTTTCCGAGTAGCACCTGCAGGCTTCCACCCTTGAAATCATCACACATCCTCAGCTTACAGTGATTTGTCTGCGTCTCTCTGCTCCACCTTTCTCCCTGAAAACTCAAGGGCCGGAAGTAGAGCTGACTTGTGTTCACCCACGTTTGCTGTCTTAGCCTCTGCCTGACGCATAGTATGTGCACACTGACTATTTAATGAATAAATGGACAGATGCCTCCATGGCACGGAGTGAAAATCATGTCGCTTTACGGCTTAGTTTTTATTCGCTTATTTTATTTGTCTTTACATTATTATCTCTTTCACGGCACATTCCTGTTCTTAGAGGACTGTGCATTTTTATTATTTGTGTCAGGCACATAGATAAGTGCTTAAAAACATAATAACAATTAGGAAAAGCCCTCTTTTGCTCTCCCTGGTGCTAGTGTAGAATCTGTGCAGTGATTTTGTGACTGTTTGCTCTGAGGTCCCTGGAGCCGATATTGCTGTGCTTGCTTTGTTTTCTGAGGGACTCGCTGAGCTGCAGAGAGAATCTTTGAGCCTATCTTGCTCCTGCTTTCTGCTTCCCCATCCCTGTTGGCGATAGGCTTTCGAAGTAGGAGGCATGAAATCATGTTCCCTTTATTGGCAGCTCTAAAGAGCATCTGAAGCACTGGAGTGGTGATCTTCAAACTGCTGGGGAAGATTTGAAAGAGCACCAATGTCTGGGCCCCACACGCGAACAGTTACAGCAAGATCTTGGTGGTGGGTCCACCACGGAGATGTTTTAAAAGCTTCCAGGTGAGACAGAAAGACAAATACTGCATGGTCTCTCTTATTTGTGGAAGCTAAGAACAAAGTTGAACTCAGAGAAACAGAGAGTAGAATGGTGGTGCCGGGGCTGGGAGGTGGGGAGAGATGGGGAGATGCTGGCCAAAGAGAACTACCTCTCAGTTATAACTAAGTTCTGGGGATCTACTGTGCAGCATGGTGACTGCAGTTAACAATACTCTATCGTATACTTGAAATTTGCTAAGAGAGTAGTTCTCAAGCACAAGGGTAGCCGGGTAAGGTGATGGATGTGTGAATTAACTTGATTGTGGTAATTATCCCATACTGTATACACGTATCAAACCATTACATTGTCTGCTTTACATATATCCAATTTTGCTTGTAAACTTAACCTCCATGAAGCTTGGGGAGAAGCTCCCAGGGGATTCTTTTGTGCAGCGAGGGCTGAAAACCACGGCCGTGGAGGAGGAAACGCAGCTATGGCATTGGCTGAAGAGGGGTTCAGAGAGTCTTGACTGTAGCAATGACAAGCAATTGGAACCAGTCTAAGTTTTTTGTGACAAACAAGCAGAGAAGCCTTGCTCCCAGGCTATAATCCATTTCTTTTCTCACACAGGTATGGAAGGAATAACCCTCAAGAGTACTTGTGGCCTGGAAAACTTCAGAAGGGAAATAGGGCTTTGGGACCCAGAGATTCTCATTTGATTCCCTATACTTTTTCTGTTGCCGGTGGGGCAGGCAGGATTTATGAGGTCTGCAGTGGGGCCAAGGTGATTTGAAACTTGATTATTTGGGGTGTCAGGGAATTCAGGAGAGAAAGATCAAGTTCCCAGGTGATGATGCTGTTGGTCTGGGACTCACATTTGGAGAACTGTTAGTTTATTATCCTAGGGTCATCCTGTCTTTGGTTCCTAATGACTGATCACTTTGAGATAACCGAGGCATCATTGAAATGGCTTTCTCAGAGGTGGGGGGTGATAAACAGCAATCTACCCTGCTCACTCTGCCTTTCTTTATCCTTTCCAGCAACTCAAGACTTGCTTCCTGGAGACAGCCTTCCCCAGCTATTTAATTCAAGCCTAGAAGGAAGTACCAAGTCTTTGATGTGTACTTTGGCCCATAACTATTTCAGTAGAGTTAAAAAGTATTTCCCATTCAACGTCTCATGTAACTCTTTATTTTTTTTAATTTTTTATTGTTATGTTAATCACTATACATTACATCATTAGTTTTTGATGTAGTGTTCATGTAACTCTTTAGAAAACCAAGTGTTTCATTCTCCTGCTTCTTCTGTTTACTCATGATGTTTCTTCTCCTGTAGAACTTCATCTATTTATCTATCTATCTACCCATCCATCCATCCATCTATCCATCCATCCATCCATCTATCTATCATCTACTTATTTATTTGGCTTGCTGTGGTGCTGAACCTGATTCTCATTCAGCAATTACTCTTTAGTTCAAGAACTTATCACTATTTGACTAGAGTCTGTGTCTCTCAGTTCCAGTTCTCAAGAAAGAGAATATTTGATTAGCTACCCAAACCTGTGGGTGAGATACTCTTGGGTCAGGTGCCACCTCACTCCTACCCCAAACCATCCGATGGGAAATTGAGGTAGGGCATGCATAGATGGAGGCCCACTCAACAGGGCCACTGTACAAGAACAGGGGTCAATAAAGTTTTCTTGAAAGGGCCAGACAGTAAATAGTTTAGGCTCTGCAGGTCATATGGTCTGTGTTGCTGTGATAGCACCCAGGTAAGCCGTAGACAACATATAAATAAATGGGTGTGGCTATGTTCTAAGACAACTATATTTACATGAATAAGATTGGACTGCATTTGACCCCTTGGCCATAGTTTACTGACTCTTGTATCTGAGCACCCTAAATGCTTTTAACTTCTTAACTGCAATAACTTAATCGTAATTTTTCTCTCTGTTAATTGTGTCACTTGCAAAGACTTACAGAGCTCTCAAGACAGACATATCATTGTCTATTTTATATTCCTCATAGCACTAACATGGCAAGTGATGCACATTGTATCCTAGCAATTGTTTTGTAATGGATGTAAAGAATGTTTGGATGAGCTATTTGGGCTTCCTAGAGATTGGCATAATGTAAATCCAACCTGTTTTATAAAGTTGGCCAAATCTTCTAATCAGAGTACATGCCTTAATTTTCCCCGTAGTAGCCAAGTGTGATGCATATTGGGCATTGTTCACTAAAAAAAAAAAAAAATTCTCCTTGTTGTCTTGATCCCACAGACCATAGGATTCTTTGTGAAAACTTTATTCTTAAGTCCCTGGCCAGGAATAGCCTAGATGGGGCAGAATAGGGGTCTGCTGAGGCAAGAGTTCTTACTCTGGCTGAACATTTATTTAAACACTAATTTAATTAATCTGATAATTTAATTTTAATTATCACCTGGCCAGCTTTTAAAAAATGCCAATTGCCAGACTGAAGATTCTTTGAGGATGAGACCCAAACATCATGTCTTATTGTGTGATAGGGGTTGGAAAGCTAAATACTATATTTACTATAGTCCCTTCCACTTGGGTTCTATAAATGACCCAGCTTCTTCCAAGCAGACACACCCATGCAAGACTAGAAGGAAAAAGTGAACGTCATGAGGCAAATATAGTTGTGGAGGCATTTAGTATTTTTCTGTAGCAACTGTTCCAGAGTCCCTCCTGTGTGGTTTCAGCTTTGTGGGTATTGAAGCATCATATTTAATTTGCTGGCAAAGATCACAGCAAAGGTATAGTGATCTTGGTGCCAATATGGCTTCCCGATCATGGTAGAGAGGGGCGGTTCCCTGGTGAGCAAGTTCTGCTTTTATTCTGAGGGTCATTTCTGGAAGTTCAGTTCAGTTATTCCAGTGTTTTTTGTAAGTCACCTAAAAATCAGCATTAAATTCCTTTATACTAAAACTAGTTAGAATGAATTCTGTTGTTTGCGTGGAACTGGGAGTGATATCAAAATCAGGCAACAGAAACTGAAGGATGGGAATCTGGGGTGGGGGACATGATTTGGTTGAATTTGAAGGCCCTGAGGATCTGGTAACTATTAGAGGGTAGGCTACTGATGGACCATGGCAGGGGGGATACAAAAGTTACTTCAGTTACATAAATTCCAGGGTCATCTGGAATAAAGTGCCTATTGGAATCATGGTGCTCTCAGACTGAGTATGTATTAGGGTAGCAGTACAAGGGCCATGGCAATGTGCTGGCTGGCTTATTTATTTATTTATTTGAGAGAGAGCACAGAGGGAGGAGCAGAGGGAGAGGGAGAGAGAGAGAATCTCCAGCAGACTCCTTGCTGAGCAGGATCCCAGGACCCTGAGATCAAGACTGGGGCCAAAATCAAGAGCTCATGCCCAATCGACTGCATCACCCAGGCACCCCTGTGCTGGCTTTTTATAACAGCATTTGAAAACTTTAAAAAAGAGAACTTGGATTTTAAAATTTTCATTCAAGCCTCGGCCAGAGAACTAGTGAGTTTCTTCTACCCTAAAAAAATCTCTTATCTCGGGACGTCTGGGTGGCTCAGTCTGTTAAGCGGCTGCCTTCGGCCCAGGTCATGATCCCAGGGTCCTGGGATTGAGTCCCACATCGGACTCCTCGCTCAGCGGGGAGCCTGCTTCTCCCTCTCTGTCCCTCTGCTTGTGCTCTCTCTATCAAATAAAATCTTTTTTTTTAAAAAAATCTCTTATCTCTTACTGTTGTGGAGTTGATTCAATCAAAGTCAGCTACGCAGTCTGATGAGGGGGGAATGCTTAATTACAATGCAGGTTGAGCTCTTAGCCTCAGCAGATTGCATGTGAAAGTCGGAACAATTGTGGGAAGGAGTAGGAACTTAACATTGGAAGTGACCACATTTGGGAGGATTTGGATGAGTCCGAGAACCCAGAAGCCCCAAATCCTATTGAGTTTCCTTTGCACCCGAAGCCTATATTTCCAGACTTCCTTGTATCTTGGGCTCAGCAAATGTCCTAGCTTCCACCAAGCAGACATGGCCCCATGAGACTGGGAAGGCAGGGTGGACATAGGGAGGCAGATACCTCCATCCTGGTAATGCTGATCACGGCAGAGGCAGTGTGATCCGGAGGCAGCAGACGTGGAGGCAGCTTCCTGATTCCTCAGCTTTCTTTCTAAAACAGCAGAGGATCCCTCAGAAGGTGAGTTCTGTTGTATGGTTTGGAAAGTAGCTCCTACAATCTCACCCTCAAGCCTGCTCTCCAGGTATTTCTGCCAGCCACCTAATAACCATAATAAATTCCTTTCTGCTTAAAGTAGCCAGGGTGAAGTCTGTCCTCTGTAGCTGAACCCTGGTACAGAGAGGTAATAAATCAATTCATCAGCAGCTTTCCTAGCCGCTGTGGAAATGGCCCATAACAACCATAAGAAAAAGGCATCTTGGCTCTGCCTGAATCCCTCTAGGGACAAGTTTCTTAGGCAACTCATTCCATTTTGAACAAATTCCAATTATCAAAAAAAAATTTTTTTTAGTTGTCTGGAATCTGTCTATTTGTAACTTGAGCCCATTGATTTGGTTTCCTGTTAGCACATTTGTTTGGTTTCCTGTTAGTCACTTGGACAAGCTAAAAACTCAAATTCCTCTACTTGTTTTCTCTGTGACATGGTTCCCAGATTCCACCACATTGCCTACAACTAGCTGAGGAAGAGAGAGAGGATAGGAGAGGATAGGAGAGGAGGAGTGGAGAGGAGAGGAGAGGAGAGGAGAGGGGAGGGGAGAGGGGGAGGGGAGGGGAGGGTTAGTTAGTCCTGATGGGGACTGTTGACCCTGAGTGTGGTGACATGTGCTGGTATAAGTCTTTATGTAAAAAGAAAAGCAAAAAAGGGTGGAGAAAGTGTATGTGATTAAAACCTTCTTATTTAGTAAGAGTCCCCATGCCAGCTCATGGTTACTTTGTCAGCCTCATTGGAACATTTTATTTGCATGGTAATTTATCTTTCATCTATTAGTTCATCTTTCTGTTGATAAATTAGTGACCCTTGGTTCATCCACTCAATAGCATGAATTTTGTTATTTTACCCAAGGTAGTTACCCATATTGAAAAAGAGACAGGAAAGGGGAATAGAAATTAAAAACAAATCTAATGTAATGGGGGATTAAATAACATCCCCCTGTTATTTTTATTTCTCAAACTACTTACCACTATCGAAGAGTAGTTGTTTATATGCTTACTGTCTGTGTTCTTTTGCCAGAACATAAACTCTAAGAGGGCAAAGAATTTGTATGTTTTGATCCTTGCTGTATCCTCGGAGTCTGGTCTCTCTCTCTATGCTAATTTAATGAATCCATGTTAGCATAGATAGAATGATAGAAAGAAACAGAGGAGGTGAAGGAGCAGAAGGGAGCCTGTGTTAATTTCCTATTGCTGTATTACTAGTTATCACAAACTTAGTCACTTAAAACAACATACATTTATTATCTCACAGCTCACATGGGTCAGGAATCTGGGAGGCACTGCTTGACTGGGTCCTCTGCTTGGGGTCTCACCAGTCTGCAGTCTAAATGTTGATTGACTTCATTCTCATCTGGAGGTTCATCTGAGAAAATGCCTACTTCTGAGCTCATGCAGGTTGTTGGTAGAACCCATTTCCTTGCAATATAACCGAGGACCCCAGTTTCGTACTGGATATTAGGTGGAAGCAGCTCTAGGCTTTTAGAGACCACCTTGCAATCCTCTGCCACATGGTTCTTCCATAGGCAATTCACAGCATGGCTGTCTGCTTCCTTGAGGCCAGCGGAGAAAGCCTCTCTTCACTCTGCTAGGAGTCTTATATAATGTCATGTCATCATGGGAATAGCATTACTTTTGGCATATTCTATCAGTTGGAAGCAGGTCACAGGCTCTGCCCACACTCAAGGGGAGGGATTTATACAAGGTTACTCCTTGGGAATCACCCTAGGGTGTGTTCATCACAGAAGCCCAGGAAAAATGAGAAATGGTCAAGAAGAGAGAGATTTGGCTTTTGTTTCTCAAACATTTCTTTTTATGAAATTCACCCTACATTTTACAATAAAAATATTGTGTAGCTCAGAGACTTGGTTTAGAACGCCCCCAATCTTACACATTTTAGCAAATTCCAAGGTCTGGAATTTTTAGTTTCGTTAATGATTCACATGATGTGGAGTCCTTCTTTGGATTTTAATTTCTCTCTGATGAAGAGGGAATTTCAAGGTAGATTTAGACTGGATCTGGTTCCCTGGTTGTTTAAGAAGTAGACATGTCTTGGTCAACAAGATGGGTAAAATTCCAAGCTGAGAATTTAGAGCACCCAGCATGAACAAAAGTTTACCAGTGATTTCAGAGGAGGTATATGGTTGTGGGACTGGACTTTTCCCTCAGAGTGGCTTCATTTCGTAACCAATGAATCTGGACTGGTCAGACAAGTTGCTTCATGCAGCTCTGCAAAAAGACAGTGAAAGCCTGTGAAATATCTTCTGGCTACTTGTCTCTTTTCCACAGTAGTTGAGTAACCAAAATGTTAGCCCTTTACCCTGGTCAAATGGGAGAGGGGCTTGCCTACAAAGCCTGTGGGTACATAGCTGAGGGTGGAGCATATATATTTGAAAATCATAAGAAAAAAGAATGGATTGACCATGCTTGCATTAGAGAACCTGCTGAAGTCCTACTATATTTAATTGAATCAAAGATGCCATTGTAAGGCACAACATTATTTTATATGCCACTAAGCAAGAAAGAGCAAAGCCCTGGCAATTAAACAGCAACAAGCCATTGATTATAAGATACATCACTATTTCAGAGGTATTAGTGTGTGCAAAAAAGGCATGTCTTAGAATTGATGAATAAGGTTGGCTTCCCAGGAGCAAACATACCTGGAAATGGTATTACCTTCAGAAAGCCCTGATTCTCAGCACGGCTGGGGTTTAGAAGACCTGGGAATATGACATTGACTAGTCTGCTGTCACTAGGAAAAGAAAACATTCAAGTTGGAAATGTCCTTGGAAGTCATGTAACCCAGCCTCCCTCCTAGGGCAAGAGAAGATGTGCCTCTCTTTCTAATGGATATTTTTCTAGTCTCTGCGGAAATATTTGGAGCATTGAGGAACTCACTACCTCACAGAGCATCTGGTTGCATTTTTGGGTATAATTTATCAGGTAATGGGGTCCCAATTAAACCTTGATCCAACTGTGTAGGAGAATGTCTGGGTGATTTTAGGCTGGGCATCATCTGTGAAATGGGAAAACGAAGATCCTGTAGAGAAAGCTCATGCCAAGGGAAGAGGAAGATGGGCTGACAGGTACGCCCTGACAGTGCCTCAGCTTATTTATTCTTTCTTTCCTTTGGTGAAAATACTTATCAAGGGCCAAGGTCTAAATCAATGACAGACATCAGTTCCCAGTTTCCACACCTCTCAGCTCATAGCTCTTCCAACTCCAGTTTGAAAAATACAGAAGAACTCTGTTGATTGGATGTGTTTGCCTTGAGTACCTGCATGTGGTCCCATCACTCACCACCAGGGGTGCTGTGGTGTAGCAGTCAGGTCACTGGCCTTTCCATTCTATAGGCACCTTGACACGGCAGATGGCTTGGGTGCCACTGGGCATAGCATTGGTGGGTGTCAGCTGGAAATGAGGATGCACCATGGCACATTGCTTTGCCAGATTGCCAATCAGAGAGCCAGATTGAGGGTAATCGCAGAGGAGGTAGAAAATGATCACACATGGTAGCAAAGGGGGCTGCATTCATCACACTAGGAAAATGAGAAGCCCCTTGATGGAGTGCTTGAAACACTTGGAGATTATGTAGCGGAATGGACCTTGAGGTTTCCGTCATAGAAAACAGGGACAGAGCCAATTACACATTACTAGCCAGTGCTAAGTAATTCTGCTTTGACCACGAGCAAAGAAATCTGTAGAAAAGCATGGATTATATTTTTACCAGTTGCACTCATTATAATTTACACCATTATAGTGGATCTTGTCATTAATAAAATATTAACATGTTGCTAAAACTTTAATAACAATAAAGTGCTAATGCATTTTATTTATTTATATTTGATAGTTCATAATCTCACTCTCCTCTACTATAATTAATGAGTCCACTGTTCAAATTCTTAAGAAAGCTATTCATAGATGACTGTGTGTAAATTCAGTTTTAGGAAATAGAAGTAGACTTCCAAAAGTCTTTGCCAATGACTCGGAGATGGTTGTGGAAAAAGCTAAATAAAAAGAAAATTATTTTCTTTTGAATATAAAAGGTACATTTGATTTTTCTCATGGGTGAAGTTAGAGAAATGAATAGGAGGAGAACAATATCTGAGCTGATTGCAGTGCTCACCATTGTAACAGATTTTCAAAGTTAGGCTCTTGCAGGTTGATTTATACATATATTGATTATTGGCATCCCACAATTTTAGTAGTCTTAAAACATTTTGCTCTTATCATTTCCAATTGTTTTTCTCTTCCTTTATCATTCTCTGTCTTGGTAATGTAACATTTCATGTTGGAAGAGTTGTCTATTTTACGTTTTGTGCATTGTTATATTAATATTTCTTCCCTGAGTTCTTAGAATTCTCCTACACAGTCAAGCCCCTTTTAAAATTTTCTTGAAAATGCATATCCTTTCTTAAGTAAAAGAAAGCTCAAAAAGGCATAAATAACTTTTTTTTTTAAGATTTTATTTATTTATTTGAGAGAAAGAGAGAGAGAGAATCTGAAGCAGACTCTGCACTGAGCACAGAGCCTGACACAGGGCTCGATCCCACAACTGCGAGATCATGACCTGAGCCAAAACCAAGAGTCAGACACTCAACCAACTGAGCCACTAGGTGCCCCGGCATAAATAACTGTACAAGAGAATGAAAACATAAAAAACCATAATTCTTACAAATATTTTAGTTTTGGCTTTAATTTATGGTAAATATTTCAGACATTCAAAAGATGTACATAGTAATATAATGACTACCAGGATACTTGATTCCCAGATTAAGAATTAGAACATAATCAACATAGTTGATACCTTGTGTATGCTTCCTCAAATGCATTCTTCATGCCCCTACCCCCACAGAAGCATCCTCTTGAATTTGTTTATTGTTCCCATGCATCTCTTTTACATATTTACATATAATTACATATTTAACTTGCCTTGAATAATATACATTGTTCTGCATATTTAAAAAACATTTTACATAAATGGTATCATTTTGCATTAATTATTTTGCAACTTACTTTTTTCATTCAAAACTATGTATTTGTCCATGTTGATATATGTAACTCTAGTTCATTTTAACACGAGTGTGTTATTCCAAAATACCTCCATTTATTATCACTCTCCCGATGATGGGCATTTAGTTTATTTCTGATATTTTTGTCTTTTTATATGTTATTAGAGCAAATGCAACCAAGTTGCTTACACGTGTTTCTTTGTGCTCATGACGGGAGTCTCTTTAAGGAAACTGTTTGGACTGAATTGCACCTGCCCAAATTCATATGTTGAAGCCCTGATACCCAGTATCTCAACTCCTGACTGCATTTAGATACAGGGCCTTCAAAGAAAAGATTAAGTTAAAATGAGGCTGGTAGGGTGGAGAGTAATCCAATCTGACCAGTGCCCTTATGAGAAGAGGGGTCTAGGACACACAGAGAACCCTGGGGACTGAGGGATGCACTGAGGGATGGGCGTGGGAAGAATCCACAGAGGGCGGCTATCTGCAAGCCAGGATATTGTTCTTCTCCTATTCATATCTCTATCTTCACCCATGATACAAATCAAATGTGCCTTTTTATATTCAAGAGAAAATAATTTTCTTTTCTTTCTGTTGTTGATGCCACCTGGTCTGTGGTATGTTGTTACGGCAGCTCGAGCAGACTAATACACTCTCTTAGTGTGAAACTGCTGGATGGAGGGATGTTTGCAGGTTCAACTTCTTGAGCTGATGCCACACCACTCTCCAAAATCATTGACACACATCTAACTCCCACCACCGGGTCTCTTCTAGTGGCAGAGCCTCACCGACATCAGACGAGTGTTGACATGGTATCTTCTTATGGTTTTAATTTGCACTTGATTTTTAGTGAGGTTGAACATCTTTCCTTATGTTTCATTAGCCATTTATGCTTTCTATTTCTCTGTAAATGGCCTGTACATATGTTTTTGCTTATTTTTTTATTGGATTGGCTTTTTTTAAACAATTGATGCGTGCAGTGTTCTATTAATGCCATTAGTTTAGATTTTTTATATTCTTACTGATTTTTTAAAAAGACTAATTTATTTGAGAGACAGGGAGAGAGAGAGCGTGTATGTGTGCAAGCGGGGGGAGGCTTTTAAAGAATTTTGAGGCCAGGAAGATTAGCTGTGTCTTCCTCTCTTTTTTAGTAGCATCCAGTGCATATCTCTATTACTAGTTATGGTTCTGATCACATTTGTTTGGTAGATGCATGTTGAAATGCCTTTCTTTTCTAGACTGTGAGCTTCTTAATGGCAAGGAGCTTGTCTTTATTTCTATTCCCAGGGTCTGGCACAGTACTGGCCTGATTTGTATTTGTTGAATGAATAAATACAATAATAATATAATGTTACTATGAAGAAAAAGAATTTGTTTTATAAATTGTAAATCACATCACTCTCCCTTCTGATATTTGTATGCTTTTTTCTGTTTCAGTGAGAGTGACTTGCCTTCCCAGCTGCATTGTGAGTTTATGTGGGCAGAGGCTGTATTTTAGAGAGGATTGGTACTGCTTTGGTCCTTAGCACAGTGTTAAGTATATTAAAAATCCCAGAAGGTATTGTTTGATTGATGAGAGACTAAATGTAGCATACATTCTAATCATTTATATTTTACCTTTTTATTTTTTATTTTATCTTTTTACTAAAATGAAGGTATGACAAGTAGTATTAATGAAGTACTAGTTACTCAAATAAGGTGACATATGGGGACATATGTAAAAAGGTTTCAATGCCGAGGGACAGGCTCACGCCCCCTTGGTTGGAGCCAATGCCACGTGGCTGCCGGGTGCTATAGTCAGTCTCTGCCTTTCTTCAGTAACCCAGGCTCCTGGAGAGGCCCATTTTGACAATCTCAGCAGGGCTTGAAACTTCCTTCTGGTTTACTCACGGATTTTAATACCTTTTTCCTTCTCAGAAACAGAAAAGCTAAGAAAACCACATATCTTCACTCTTAATCTGAACATAATCTTTTTTTCAAGATTTGTTTATTTATTTGAGAGAGAGAATGAGAGAGAGAGAGAGAGAGAAAGTGGGGAGGGGCAGAGGGAGAGTGAGAGAGAGACTCTCAAGCAGACTCCCTGCTGAGCATGGGGCCCTATGCAGGGCTTGATCTCACGACCCTGAGATCATGACCTGAGCTGAAATCAAGAGTCAGACGCCCAACTTACTGAGCCCCCCTCCCCACCCAGGTGCCCCTAATCTGCACATAATCTTATGAGTACTCTTTGGTTTTTCTTTTTCTTTTCAGGAGTGATTGCCTGTCTTCCCAATGATCTAAAAATGACTTACAGCCAAAAGTTTATTAGGCTACTGTTTCTCAGGAGTTAAAAATAGTGCTTTAGACTGATGGTTGTCAAAGTGTGGTCCCCAGAGCATCAGCATCGGCATCACTCAGGAACTTGTTAGAGATAGACATCCTTGGCCCCCACTCAGACCTACTGACTTGGAAACTCTAGGGGTGCAGCAGTCTGTCTTAATAAGCTTCCAGGGGATTCTGATACCTGCCAAAGTTTGAAAACCACTGCTTTAAACCTTCAGCTAAGGGTCTAAAAGGAGTAAATCCCTCCCTCCCCCATCTTTTCCTTTATGATTATTTGAAGAACTTAAATAGCACATGACTGTTTTGAAGCAGTCATACAACAGTGTTAGAAAAGGACATGATTAGGTCACATAGTAGCCAAAAAGACAGAGTAGAACAGTCATTATTAGGAGAACTCCGAGACCAGAAGCTGGCTTGTGTTCACGTCCTGCCTCTACCATTTCGCCCTTGTGTAACCTTGAGCATGGTATTCAACTTCTCCGTGGTTCTGATTCCTCATGTATAATACTGAGATCCTGGCAGTACCTCTCTTATGGGGAGGCTTATTGCTGGAAATGAAGGATTCATACTGATAAGTGCTTGGCACAGTGTCTGGCCCGCAATGAGAGCTCTGTAAGTGAATGTCCAATAAAATAAATGAACTTGAAGCTGAAGGTTTCATAATCTGAGATAGTCCCCTACAAGAGGGACACAGAGCAGGTGGGCGGAGCAAGTCACACCCCCTTGGAGGCCACGGCCTGTGTATCAGGCCAGAGCTGTTTTCCCAGATGCGGAGGGAGAGAACTGGACCAGCAGTGACCGCAGCGTATAGGAAATCTGTATATATTAAAGCAGGATTCACACTTGTACCGTTCTGAATCCTGGAAAGGGAGGTGATAAGAAATGCAGTTATCCTTCACCAGGATGTGGCAGGTGTCTGAGATCCCTGGGCCATCATATGGCCAAATCTTGGTTGTCAGAACTTTCACATGTACTGCTTTCAAAAAAAATCCATTCAACATGAATTAGGCACCAACATCCATTTCTGTTGGTTGCTGGTGTATACTCCAGCACTTGGCAGATTTGATGTATTTTAACCTAGCTTTCAGCTTTCTGTAATCTCGCTGCATCAATCCTTCTCTGCTCAGGCATGGTCTGCCTTCATTTGGTAGACATGGCAGGTTTTTCATTTCCCCCATGTAAATGACTTGTTTATTACAGTAGGGGTCCCTGGTCTTTGGAAACAGCTTATAGATGTCCTCACACAGAGCTGAGAAAGGGCTAAATGAATAATAATGCCCAAGTAAACCTGAGATGAGCTTGGATGTTGCCTCTTTGAAATTCATACATCATTCTAAGTGCCATCATTTAAATAGAAAATGTGGAAGGCTTCCTGGGAAAGCTGGGTCTGAAATATGCTTTCTTTACAAAACTTATCATTTCAGCACAAAACAAACAGCAGAAAGCAAAGGTGGGAGTATGTGATTCCTGGTATGTGTTTTACTTGAGCATAAAATTTGTTTTTCTGATTGTACTGGGATTTTCACAGCCCTATGGTTTTAACTTTTTATTTTTTTTATTTTTAAAGGTTTTTTATTTATTCATTCGAGACACAGAGATACAGAGAGAGAGAGAGAATATGAGCAGGGGGAGAAGCAGAGGGAGGGGGAGAAGCAAGCCCCCTGCCTAGCAGGGAGCCCGATGTGGGGCTCAATCCCAGGATCCTGGGATCATGACCTGAGCCGAAGGCAGACACTTAACCAACTGAGCCACCCAGGCGCCCCAGTTTTAACTTTTTAATTTGCATTTCTCTTTCTACTAAATGTTTCTCAGCTTCCTTTGAATTTATGGTAAAAAGCACAAAACTGAAGATGAGAAGACCACCATCCAAGGTAAATTAGCGCTCAATTCCATTTGTCTTGGGACACAAAAGAGAATTATTAATGCATTTGTAGCATGGACTTCAGCTTCTGTCTAGACTGCAGGTCTTCAAACTTGCCTGTACATGGGAATCACTTGGAGACTGTTAAAAATACTGAAGCCCAAGGGCACCTGGGTGGCTCAGTCGGTTAAGCGTCTGCCTTTGGCTCAGGTCATGATCCCAGAGTCCCAGGATTGAGTCCTGCATTAGGCTCCCTGCTCAGTGGGGAGTCTGCTTCTCCCTCTGACCCTCCCCTGTCTCATGCTTTCTCTCTCCCTCTCTTGCTCTCTCAAATAAATAAATAAGATCTTAAAAAAAAAAAAAAAAAACCTGATGCCCGGGACCCATCCAAGGTGTTCTGGTCTGGGGGTGTTGGGGTTTTTTTGAAGATGCCCAGGTGATTCTAATGTACAGGAAAGTTTGAGAACAAACCACAGGTGCACATAGATTTGGAGATAGCCAGCCATTCATGCAGAAAGTCATATGACCCAACCAAAGTCTATTTAGAGATGGACTGAGTGGCCTCTGAGGAGAGAACCCATTGTGAGGGAGGAAGGAGCCAGGCATACTCAGGTACGAAAGCTGGGAGTTCTGCTTCTGGGTATATTCACTTTACTCTGTCCCCTCCCTGCTGTGATGGTTGCAAATCTCAGACAGTGGGAGAGAGAGGACTGAGCTGAAATGGAAGCGCTTTTCCAGTAGAAGCTCTGCAAAGCCCTGGGTCCCAGCAGAAGTGGCCACAGAGTGCAACATAGTGACACAGGGGAGGTGGGCTCCTCTGCAGCAATTCAGGCCTAGAGGCGGGAGGGGAGTGGTACCAGGGGCCCGGTGAGCCGGAGCGACCTCCCGCAGCGCCCTGTGTGATCTGCGATGGGCCGTGCGGGCTCACGAGTGGTCCGCGTGGCAGGGTGTGCGCAGCGGGTACTGCGTCTGGCAGAAACGCTGGGAGGACGGCAGATTTGTCAGAGCGCTGAGGTCGCGGACGTTGGCAGGTAACAAGGTAACGTTTGCTATTTATACTCCAGGGGTGTATCTACCAGCAGGTGAGGCCTGGGGACTCAGCATAGTTTATCTGTGTAAGTAAGGATGTGAAGATACAACTACACGGTTAGATATAGAAAATCAGAATGCTACCTTCCTGACCCTATTGGCTTAGCTCCCCTGAAGAGCGGTTAGACATTAGTAGGATGCCCTTGGTCTGAATTGAGGAAGGAGCTGTGTAAGAAGGTTGTGGCCATTGCTGTGGAGCTGCTGTTAAAGACATTGCTCATTAAATCCTTCAGTGGTTCTCCTAAGGCCCCATGTGATAAATTCCTTTTGGAATTCAAGAGCGAGTCTATCCTGAATAATTGGTATGCCTTCATTTATGAGATAATAAGAACTGTGCAACCCATTACATTTCCTGCCCTCCTCCCCTCCTCAGCTGTCAAGAATTTCAAAACCAAACACAGTGCTTTCTTGCAATAAATATAACCTCTGGTGTTAACAACATCGAGTCCTTCTTATTATGGCTTTGCTGTGGTTTAATAAATTTTTCTATGTGTCTCTTGTTTTAAACCACACTAAAATGTTTTTAAAAGAAGCAAAGGGTGGGGCGCCTGGGTGGCTCAGTCGTTAAGCGTCTGCCTTCGGCTCCCGCCACGATCGCAGGGTCCTGGGATCAGCCCCGCCCTGCCTTCCGGTCTCCCTGCTCAGCAGGGAAACTGCTTCTCCCTTTCCCTCTGCTCCTCCCCCTACTCCCTGCTTCTGCTCTCTTTCAAATAAATAAATAAAATTTAAAAAAAAAAGAAGCAAAGGGAAAACATAAAAATCTCAAATACAATCTGATTTATAAAAGTCTTTTTTTATAGCTTTATTGTGGCATAATATATACAATAAACTGCACGTATTTAAAGTGTAATATTTGTAAGTTTTGGCATAATATATACCCCTGAAACCGTTACCATGATTGGGATGATGAACATATTTATCATCTCCCAAAAGTCTCCTCCTGTTCCTTTGGAATCTCTGCCCTAACTCTCCCTGTCCCTAGGCAACTACTGATCTGCTTTTTGCTACTAGATTAGTTTGCATTTTCTAGAGTCTCACACAAGTGGATTCATACACTATGTTCCTTTTCTTGTCTGAATTCTTTCACTCGGCATAATTATTTTGAGATTCATCCATCTTATTGAATGCATTATTAGTTTATTTTTATTGCTAAGCCGTATTCCACTGAATAGATACGTAACACAATTGTTTCTATTCAGCTGTTGATACACATTTGGGTTACCTCCAGTTTTAGCTACTGTACCTAGAGCTGCAATAAACATTCATGAACATGTCTTTGTGTGGACGTGCTTTCATTCATCTCGAGTAAATGAAAGGGATGGCTAGATTGTCTGGTACCAGGTGGCTTTTTTAGAAACTGCTGCAGCATTGTGCGAAGTGGTTGTACCATTTTACATTCCTATCAGTGGCATATGAAAGTTCTCATTGCTCCACATCCTCCCCAACACTTGGTATGATCAGTCTTTTCTTTTTTTTTAATTTTAATGTATATATATATTTTATTATGTTATGTTAATCACCATACATTACATCATTAGCTTTTTTAAAAAAGATTTTATTCATTTATTTATTTGAGAGAGAGAGAGAGCACATGAGAGGGGGGAGGGTCAGAGGGAGAAGCAGGCTCCTCGCTGAGCAGGGAGCCCGATGCGGGACTCGGTCCCGGGACTCCAGGATCAAGACCCGAGCCAAAGGCAGTCGCCCAAGCAACTGAGCCACCCGGGCGCCCTACATCATTAGTTTTTGATGTAGTGTTCAGTATTTTAAATTTTAGCCATCCTAATGGGTGAGTAGTTGTATCTTATTTTGGTTTTGGCTTGCATTTCCCTAATGACTAATGATGCCGAACATCTGTTCTTGTGTTTATTTGCAATTCATTTATCTTTGGTGAGATGGCTGTTCGAATCTTCAGCCAATCTTCAAAAACTGAGTTGTTTGTTTTCTTCTGATTGTGTTTTGAGGGTTCTTTATATATTCTTGGATATAAGTCCTTTATCAGATACGTGATTTGAAAATATTTTCTCATAGACTGTGACTTGTTATTTCATAGAATCTGATTGTTAAGTACACCATTGAAACCACTCCAGCACAATCCAGGCATGTGGGACCGTGAGAAGTGGTGTTCAGAATTATGATCCTGAGACTCTGCAATGTCCTGCCCTGTGGTTGGATTCACTGAATGTCCTGGGCTAGTGTAACTGGCCCCAATTCACCTCCTCTCTTGCAAGCCTCACTTTGCCTCCATCTCCTCCAGCTCCTGCCACACAGCCATTATTGAGATATTGAAACCTGCCCATTGAATGGACCCTTATTTGCCAAAATAGCACTCATTAATCTTTTTTTTTTTTAAGATTTATTTATTTATTTGAGAGAGAGAGAGAGAGAGTGCAGGGGGGAGGGGCAGAGGGAGAGCAGAGAGAGAGAGTCTCAAGCAGACTCCGTGCTCAGTGCAGAGCCCAACACAGGGCTCAATCTCACGACCCTGGGATCATGACCTGAGCTGAAACCAAGGGTTGGATGCCTAACCCACTGCACTACCCAGGCGCCCCAGCACTCCATTGATCTTTGATCTGCTTGACATACAAGAGATTGGAAGGACCTCATCTCTTTCTCCAGGGACTAAAATCTGGCTCTGCTGGGGTGGAGGGGAGGGAGAACCTAACAGTCTACCTCTTGTATTTAGGTTGAATCAAATGAAATTACTGCTTTTTTTGTTGGTCAAAAAGTATCAACTATAGGTGTATTTGTAATGGGTTGCCATAACAAAGTCCCTCAGATTTGGGTGGTTTAAACAACAGAAATTCATCGTCTCATAGTTCTGGAGGCTAGAAGTCTGCGATCAAGGTGTCAGCGGGGTTGGTTCCTTCTGAGGCCCGTGAGGCAGAATCTGTACAGACGTCTCTCCCAGCTTCCGGTAGTTGGTTGGTAATTGTTGGCATTCCTTGGCTTTTAGATGCACCACCCCAAACTCTGCAAAATAACTTTACATGGTGTTCTCCTTGCATGTGTGTCTCTGTGTCTAGATTTCTCCTTTTTATAGGAACACCAATCATATCAGATTAGGACTCGCCCTAATGACTTCATTTTAATTAATTATATCTGCAAAGACCCTATTTCCAAATAAGGTCATATTCTGACGTACTGGGGGTTAGGGCTTCAACATATGAATTTTCGGGGAATAAAGCTCAACCCATAACAATAGGCCGTTGTATATAGTTCAGCCTAACAGAAACTTTTAGTCGATCTACTTGTTTTAGCTCCTGACTTCCTTACACCTTCTGCTTTGGGTTGGTTCCTCCTATTTCTAAACTTTTCCAGAGAACCTTGGAGTCAGATTGGTTGTGTCTCATTAGTTTTCTCATACCTCCATCCCACAGGTACTTAGAGTTGACTTTTCTTCTCTAGGTCTGCTATGCAATTTGATATTCATCTAACATCCAATTTATTGAAGTTGAGTTGTTGTTTTAAAGTCTTTGGTCTTAGCTTAGTCAAAGCTTTTTGGGCAGTGTAGAGATGTGCTCAGAAGTTCTTCTGTATTTAGAATGGGAGTTTAGTGTCAAGACAATAGAATTTGGACTCAGAACACTTGGGTTTGGGTCATGCCTCTACTATTTACTAGTCCTTTGAAACTGGACAATTTGGTGGCTCAGTTTCCTCATCTGCACGATATGAAAACAAGGTTGCTTGGTGTCTAAATTAATTGTGGAGAAAAACATGGGGGATAATTTTCAATAACATAATTTGTATATGGTAAGGCTTTATCTAACCATTAATTGTTATGACAAAAAGAATTATTTTGCAGTTGTGGAAAACTAAAAATTGAATAATAACAGCAAATATGTACCGAGAGGTTACTTTGCACAGTTACAGTTCTTAGCCTCTTTACACATTGACTCATTTAATTATCACAACTCCTGTATGAAGTAGTTACCATTTGGACTCCACTAGAGAGAGAAGGAAATTGAGGCATGGAGGCCCTGTGTGTTAATCCTCTTTAAAAATCCCCTGCTCTGCACAAGACCCAAAGCATTTGTCACTTTCTCCCTCCACAGAACACTCTCCCCAACTCTCTTTACTCACACTTCCTTTGATGTCAGGGAAAGTAATTTCTCTCTTCTTCATTTATAGTTTTCTTTTCACTGGGGCCCTAAATCCCTTCCCTCTGTATCTCATGAAAACTCCCACTGCCCTGAATTCTCTCTCACTCCATATCATGCCAGTTTCCTGTATTTGTAGGTTCAGTTTCTTACCCATCCAGAAAAGTAGAGGAGTCTAATTTTTATTGGACAGGAAAACCGCTCGAACTGTTTTCTCTTTTATCTACCTCCTATTTGGGCTCATCCCTTTTTATGTCAAATCGCACTCAAAGCATAGTCCATACCTAGACTCAATTCACATTTCTTCTTAACTCCTGCAATCTGGCTTCTAATCTCTCCTGTCCAAACACAGTATGAAAGCAAATCTCTCCAAATTTCCTTTGCTGCAAGATTAGCGACCTGTTCTATCTTCATCTCTTACTCTTCTCTGCCTACATGAGACTTCTGGTGGCGTCCATCTGAGTGAAATCACACAGACCTGAGCTCACTCTTTCTAGCTTGTACTTTTCAGATTTGATCCAGTTGCCTTCCTTCCCACCTGGACGACTCCCATCTCCTCTGTTCTATTTCACTCTGAGAAATTATCGCCACTTGAAACCATATAATATATGAATATTTTCTTTCCTGACTGATATCAGTTGTCTTTTTTCTTCAGCCTGTCTAACTCCATGGCCAACATTTTTATAAGAGGCAGGGACTGGTGGGACAGAATGAATGTAAGTCAGCTGTTTCTATGTTCCTATCTGAAAACAGAATGTTGCTTTGATCAAATCTTTCTGGCCTTTGAAGAATCACTTGAGGGCTTCTTTGCATGTTCTTGGTGGTACAACTAGTGATTCTGGGGGTGAGAGGAATGACACAGAGAGCATGGGAGGAGAAACACTGACAAGGTGGGAACTGATCAAGGCAATGATAGTGATGTCTCCTTTCTTACGAACATGGAGTCAGGCCAAAGCTGGTGAAGGAATAAGTTCTAAATTGGTTGAAACATTGAATCTTGGATATCAGCATGGATTGGAGTCAAGAGACTGTGCCATAGGGTAGGTGAGTGATCGCAGGTGAAAAGGAGAGAGGCCTAGACTGGCTGTAGGTGAGATAAGAAGTGGTTGATTCTGGATCTACTCAATTGGTAGAACACATGAGATTTGTGGTTAGATTAGGTGTGGGGCTTAAGGGAAAGAGAGAAGTAAGGATTACCCTCAGTTTGGGAGCCTGAGCAACTTGGCAAATGTTGGTGTCATTTACTAATAGAGAAGGAGAAGATTTGGGGGGTAAATCCCACAGTGTGGTTTTAGATGCAATGTTTGAAATATTTAGATGTGATGTTTTGCACAGTCTAGGGGATGTAGAAGAAACTGTCTTTTCTGGCTGGAAGAGTTCCCTCTTCTAGATTTAGAAGCTTTCTCTTGATGTGAATTTTCTGATGGATAAAAAGCTCTATAAACCAGGTGAAATGAGTGGTGCCATGGGTTGGTTGGCAAGGCTTTCCACATCCATCACATGCATAGAATTTTTCCTGTACTCATTTCCTAATCAAAGATGGCACATTATTTCATGTTGCCTGCCAAAGTAAAAAAATAGTCCTCATTAACAATTTCATGTGCCATGGGTGGAATACTAATAAGTCAATATGATTTACTATAAAATATTTAATAGAAGTACATTTCCATCACTGATTCTAATAGAAATAATACAAAGATTTGATCAATATTGATATCATTTTTAATTTGTTTTATTATAAAAAGCTGTTGGGAACAAAGCGAAGTTATTTCTGACTAGATATAATTTGTAGCAGAGCAAAGACATCAAGAAAAATTAGATACTGGAAAAAATGATCAAATAAAAATTTTATTCTTTAAAAGTTATGAAAAGTATTAGGTTATAATTTTGGAATGTGCAGACACTACAACTCAATCTGCAGATAATGCAGTGAGCATTGATGTCAACTCAGCTCAAATTCAAATGCATATAAAAGCTACTTTGGTTTTTATTTTTCAAAACTTAAGCTTATTTATGGCTTTAAAAATAAATTCATTGTTGGGGCACCTGGGTAGCTCAGTTGTTAGGCGTCTGCCTTCGGCTTGGTCATGGTCCCAGAAAAAAGAAATTTATTCTGAGGGAATTTTCCGGTGTAGAAAAAACTATTTTGATGGCTTCTATGTTTCTCTAACTTGGGCCATCTTGCTTGGTTAGAATGTACAACGGGTTCTTTAGGACTCAGAGAGTGAATTACTAATTCTTGTCTGAGGGTGAAGGCCTGACAGCTTTTGCAGGTGGAGTGAAATCATGTCTCAGGGATAAGAATATCACACTTGGGGGCAGGGGCCCTCACTAGGAGTTCTAGTTCTGCCACCATCTCAATATGTGAAACCCAAGCTTCCCCAGACTTTACTAACTTTTGAGTATAAAATTAGGTTTTATCAATGGCCCAATTTCACTTTCTTCTCACCTGAATTAAAAAGGGCCTCATAATCCTAAAATAAATCCCCTCCTTGAGGGTGTCTCATGCATTTAGCAACTGTCAACTGGAGTTCTTCCTCCAGAAAGCCCCTCTAGATTGATCCACATACACATGTAGGCCTCCTTGAACGTAATGGAATGGAATTTTCTGCTACTTGTTTTGTGTGTTATATGGAATTCTCTGAATCCAATGGGATTTTCATATCTGCAGGAATGTCTCATTGCAGATGCTTATACTTAACACTATAACCTCTCTCTGGCAAAGCTAAACCAAAGGCAAAGCCAAGTCCCATTTTCTTTTATAGTTGTGGTTGAGACCTGTATGGCTGCACCAGCCAGGGGCTGAAAGACAGATCATTCATCCCTGAATGGCACCAGATAATGAAGTAAGAGACGTTCCGGAATTTCTACTGGAGTTTTTGATGAGAAGCCTCCTATGTCTGTCTAAGTTTTTGTCTGTGATCCCACTTTGCAACAACATGTGGCCAGACTCTCTGTGCTAGGGTCTAGCAGCTTGACTCATACTTCAGATAAGAGTGCTTAAACAAGCTGGTGCAGCCACTCTGGAAAACAGTATGGAGGTTCCTCAAAAAGTTGAAAATAGAGCTACCATATGATCCAGCAATTGCACTACTGGGTATTTACGCCAAAGATACAAAAGTAGGGATCCGAAAGGGTACGTGCACCCTGATGTTTATAGCAGCAATGTCCACAATAGCCAAACTGTGGAAAGAGCCAAGATGTCCATCGACAGATGAATGGATAAAGAAGATGTGATATATATGTACAATGGAATATTATGCAGCCATCAAAAGGAATGAGATCTTGCCATTTGCAACAACATGGTTGGAACTGGAGGGTATTATGTTGAGCGAAATAAGTCAGAGAAAGACATATATCATATGACCTCACTGATATGAGGAATTCTTAATTGCAGGAAACAAACTGAGGGTTGCTGGAGTGGGGGTGGGGTGGGGGGATGGGGTGACTGGGTGATAGACACTGGGGAGGGTATGTGCTATGGTGAGTGCTGTGAACTGTGCAAGACTGTTGAATCTCAGATCTGTACCTCTGAAACAAATAATGCAGTATATGTTAAGAAAAAAAAAAAAAAGAAGAAGAAGAAGAAGGTAGCAGGAGGGGAAGAATGAAGCGGGGGAAATTGGAGGGGTAGACAAACCATGAGAGACGATGGACTCTGAAAAACAAACTGAGGGTTCTGGGGGGGAGGGGGATGGGAGGATGGGTTGGCCTGGTGGTGGGTATTGAGGAGGGCACATTCTGCATGGAGCACTGGGTGTTATGCACAAACAATGAATCATGGAACACTACATCTAAAACTAATGATGTAATGTATGGGGATTAACATAAGAATAAAAAAATTTAAAAACAAAAACAACAACAAAAAACATGGTATCAGTATATGCATCTCTTATATTAAGGTGGTCCAAAGGCATAAACTTCTAGTTATTATCATCTGCTTCTAGCACTAGCTAGCTCTCCTCTACTCGCTGTACCTCCCCCCCCCCCCACGCCGCAGCTGTCCTCCCCCCACCAACCCCAACGAAGAGATGTCTTACATTACTCTCTTTTTTGGACCATGCAGCTATTCCTTCAAAACTTCCATGCCTCAGGCAGCACCTACAACTTAGGCCATATTCTTTCCCTCCACTTCAGATAGATTGACCTCTTTAAGAGCCATTCCTGTCTAGTCACCACAGGATCTGTGCAGAACACTGGGACCCTAGGAGGTTTACCCAGAAATTTAGCATTCATCCACATCCAGAAATAATCTCAGAAATTTCAAGAATAGAGTCTTAACATGCGCTGATACTATCAACTTTGGTGTGCAACGCTGCGTCAGAAATTATTGAGCCTGGAGGCTGATTGGATGACCCAGGATTTTGTCCTGGCCCACTTTCTGACAAACCTCACCTCCTGAATAACAGCTGACTATGACACACGGAACAGCTCTTTGCTAGACTTTCATGCCTCTCCAGTACTCTTCCCCCCAGCTACCTCTGTGACTAGCTTAGCTCACAAGGTCCAGGAACAACATATATCCATCTATATCTATTAACAATCAAAAATCAGTCAGTAAACTTGCTCCATAGCTGAATATTACTTGGCTTGCCAAATTATGAAAACAGAAATCCCCATTGTTAGACTGATGCTGTTCCCAATCAGAAGCTTTAAAGCCCCCAGTAAGGGGGTAGGGAAACATTAGAAGGAGGATAAAAATAGCAGTGGGGTAGAAGCAAAGGGCCCCAGATAATATCTGGCAAATGGAGAAAATCTGTTGGAAAAAAAAAAAAGCAACAGTGGCCAATTAGAGAGAATCACCTGCTTGTACTGACTTTTGTCCCACAAACTTTCACTCCTTTCCTTTTTTGCTTTCTCAATGGGCCAGCCCAGGAAATAGTAACATCATCTCTGTTTCTCTTCCTCCAATAGCACGGAATTTAAGTGCCTTGTTGACTTCGGGGCCAGACCTAATATCCTTCAATCTAAGGGCTCAAGATTTCTCCCATATTCCATAAACTTCTGACATGTTTAAGGTAGTAGAAATTTCCCATCATATCCTCCCATTCTGAAAACATCTCTCCGACCAACATATTTTCCTTGTAAGCCTGTTTTCTCCCACCAATCTGTTAGATCTTCTGTAAAATGAGATACCATTCATTTCTGAACAGGAATTCTTTGTATGTGCTCACTTAATTTCCAGAACTTCCTTTCTAATAATAACCTCCGCTCATCAAGGAATATTTGCATATACATCTTCCCGCCCACTCTTTTGTCTCAAAGCATAGATGATGTCAGACTCACTCATTCTGCCCACTGGTGAAAATCAATGGAAGTCCTACCAATCCCATCCCAAATTACCTGACACTCCTTGCAGCTGGAGTCAATCATATTTTTCCTACCCTATTCTGCCAGTTAAAAAACCCCCAAATCTGTCAAAGACGCGCTTTCCTTTAGGATCTTCAAATGGCAGGTCCTCAGGCTCGCCTTCTTTTCCTATCATAATACAACCCACAGCTCAAATATTTTCACAATGCATTTTGTTCCAACTTTCTTTTTCATAATAATAGATCTTGACAGGCAATTTCTGTTTACTTTCTTCCTATTAAGGTTTCCATTTCACCTAGACCAGAATTTCCCAAGACTAAAACCCAAAATCTTAAAGGTGATTTAGATTACATTAGGGTTCCTGGAAATTCTGTTCTTGTTCAACACATTAGTGACCTAATGTTAGCCTTTCCCTGCCTAGAAGCCTGCAAATAAGATGCTTTCATTTTGCTTCTCCAGCACCCAGGGCTGCAAACCTCTCTGATGACTGATTACAGTAAAGCCAAGCTTGCCCTGAATTGTCTATGACTTTAGGAAATGGCCTCTCAGCCAGATAGAAACACTTCTCCTCCTGATTGGGGGGTATCCTCAGGACCCATGGGCCCTGCAATTGCATGATGCACACCTTCGCTTACGTGGCTAGGTATGGCGGGGAGTGGAGACAATAATGTGTTTCAGTGACAAAGCTTCTTTCACATCCAACTGAAACTGACAACCCAGAACACCAGCTTTCTCTTTGACCAAAACACAATCCATTTTGTAATGCTGGTTTCTTTCTCCTGGTCATAGTACTGTCACTCATTTAGTACTAAATTTTGCTTCTTCACTTTTGATAAAAGCCCCCAACATCTCATGACTATCTTCAAGTTATAAATCTCATGAGGTTCTCCAAGATACCCCACTTGAAAATTAGATCTCATTTCTTCTTAGATGGGTCTAGTTCAAGATTCTCAGAGAAAGGTGGTCCCAGATGAGTTTGTAAGATTGCCCTTTGCCCTCTTATATTTTGCTCAAGGGACCAAACTCTCCCCCCCACTGCCCAACCTGGGGAGGTACCTCTTCTTTTCATCAGTCTTTGCTTTATCATCGTCAATTATGCACCATTGCGGAATCAGTATAGGTTTTCATTTCTGCAAAAAGCACAATCTCTAACGGCCCTTTTTTTCCTTTCATAGTTTTACTGAAACTGTCGTAACAGCTGCCGTGCAGTGGAAGGTTTTAATGAGGTTACACATAATCTCTGGCTGATGCTCTGGCCGCTGTTGTACCACAACCATCAGCCATTTGCCCTTCTCTGGACATACCTTGGTTTCTATCCCCACTTCTCTGATAATTTTCTCTGGTACTTTCTGCTCTCACATAATAATAATGTCATTTCTACCGGCGTTGCCATGAAGGGCCAAATTCACATTGGAGCCATAATCTCACGGCTGAACAATGCTGCTCCAGGGACATAATCACGCCCCATTGTCTGATTGTGTTGGCACCTCGCTGTCAGGGAAGTCTGGGCTACCCTAAAGGCTGCTGCTGAAGTCACTTGTGCATGCCAGTGAGCAATCACCCTGGTGGTTGTTAGTTTCTGCATCATTGTCTTGCTTGACATACTAATAAAGGTGAAGGGGATTTGAGGGAAAAAAAAAAAGAAAAAAGCTATTACAGAAAGAAGAGGGTTTGCTTCTCCAAACAGGTAAAGCATTTAGGTATAGGGTCTATATTAGTTTGCTAGGGCTGCTCTAACAACCACAGTCTGGGTGGCTTATGAAACAGGACTTTATTTTCGTGCAGTTCTAGAGGCTTGGAGTTTGGAAATCAAGATGTCGGTTCCCTCTGGGGGCGGTGAGGGGAGGCTCTGCTCCGGCCTCTCTCCTTGGCTCTCAGATGGCTGTCTTCTCTTCTGTGTCTCTTCACATTGTCTTCCCTCTGTGTGCATCTCTGTGTCCAAATCCTACCCACCTTTTAAAAAAAGATTTATTTATTTATTTATTTTGAGAGAGAGAGAGAGAGAGTGAGCGCAGGAGGGGAGGGGCAGAGGGAGAGAGAGTCCCAAGCGCACAGCCAGACACGGCTTGATCTCATGACTCTGAGATCACAACCTGAGCCAAAACCAAGAGTCAGATGCTTTAACCAACTGCACCACCCAGGCACCCTCAAATTTCCTCTTTTTATAAGGACACCAGTCATATTGGGTTAGAGCCCATCTTAATGGCCTAACTGTAACTTGACTATCTCTGTAAAGACCCTATTACTAAATAAGGTCACCTTCTAAGGTACTGGGGGTTAGAATTTCAACATGCGAGTTTTTCGGGGAGGGACGCAATTCAAACCATAATAGGCTCTATCTCCTACTGCCATACAGTTCAAACTACAGACAATTGTAAATACATGTACACCTCTGAATCCTAATCACGGACAGGGATAAAGTGGGTTTTTTCCCCCCTACAGGAGTTTTATTCACGTTTATATTTTAGTAAATACGGCTTATATGGCCTGATCCTGGCTTGATCGTCCCACAGTGAAGCCAGTGTGTTGGATATATCCAAGTATTCCCTCCAGTTACTAGAAAAAGATGATAGGGCGCCTGGGTGGCTCAGTTGGTTGGGCGACTGCCTTCAGCTCAGGTCATGATCCTGGAGTCCCGGGATCGAGTCCCGCATCGGGCTCCCTGCTCGGCAGGGAGCCTGCTTCTCCCTCTGACCCTCCCCACTCTCATGTGCTCTCTCTCTCATTCTCTCTGTCTCAAATAAATAAATAAAATCTTAAAAAAAAAAAAAGAAAAAGATGATAAATACATCTCCTAACCTTGAGGATTTACAGAAAAAACAAAGACGGACATAAAGTGTCAATATAAATAGGATAACTACTAAAGGAGGTAACCTCTCAGGAAAAAATAAATATGCATTAGGAAAAACATTTTGAAAGAGGTGGGCTTGAGCTTTGGAAGATAGATAAGATGTAAACAGTTGTAGAAGGAGTTGATGGTAGAGACAGTTCCAGAAAAAAACTTATTCACAAACCCTCTTAGGGTTTCTGGGGACTAGATCATAAGGAGACTTGTGTGGATGCAGTAAGCTTTTCCTTTAGTGTTTGGGAGGAGGGTGGTATGTGAAGAGGGATGGGATTGTGAAGGCTCTGCTATTTATCCTGGAGATTACTGAGCACAACAGAACGTTTTTGAGGAGAGGAGTGACATGATGGAGAAATGTTTGGGGGACAGACAACTGAGTGGAGTGGAGAGTGCACAGTGAGGGGAGGTCGAGATGGCCCCCAGGGTGTGGGTGGGGGCTGACATGAAGAGGAGGAAGGCAGACTAATTTTTTCTGAGCCTATAACCATCAAGCATGTTTACAAAGTCATGATGACGTTAACACTGGATGTTGATAGATGTAGATTATGAAGATCTGTATTGGGCAGGTGGGGAAGTGTGTGTGTGGTTAGAAAGAGGCAATGGTGTGAATGAGGGCTAATACAGGAAATCAGTAGACAGTGTTGAAAAGGAAGCCTCAAGGGGCGCCTGGGTGGCTCAGTCGTTAGGCGTCTGCCTTCGGCTCAGGTCATGATCCCAGGGTCCTGGGATCGAGCCCCGCATTGGGCTCCCTGCTCCGCGGGAAGCCTGCTTCTCCCTCTCCCACTCCCCCTGCTTGTGTTCCCTCTCTCGCTGTGTCTCTCTCTGTCAAATAAATAAAACCTTAAAAAAAAAAAAAAGGAAGCCTCAGAAATTCCTAATTTAATTATATTACTTAGTAGAATGGAGGAAATATCAAAATATTCAACTATTTTGCCCTGAAAGTAATTTGCCTTTAAGGAGCAGGCAGGTGGGGTGGGGTGGGGAGGAGAGGTGGATCAAGAGGCTCTTTTTGTAAAACAAAACAAACCCATAGAAGGACTTGACTCTCTAAGATGTGTCTATAAGTAACTTTGATCAAATTAAAGATTAAATTCAGAAAGGAATGGTAATAACAATAGTGAGTTGTTTTCGTCTATCAGATTGGAAGAAAAATTGACAATTTTTCTAAAAGGCTGTTTGACAATGCATATTAAACCTTTAAGCTATATACTTTTTTTTTTTTTTTTGGCTCAGAACCCCTGGTTCTGGAAATTGACCCTAAAGAGTACAGTACAACTACGTTCAAAAGTATGATCAAAACTGTTGTACTGTAAGCATTTACTATTTCTGAGCCTTTTCGTATGTCCGGCTCTAATGGGCATCATCTGATTTAACCCCAATGACAGCATAATTACCTAGATCTTAGAGATTCCGCTTTGTATACAAGGAAATAGCTCTCTCTTGTTCTTGCTCTCCTTCTCTGTTTCTCCTCTTTTCTTTCTTCCCTGCTCACTTACTCTCCTCTCCCCTCTTCCTCCACTTTCTCTTCCTATATGGTAGGAGCACCCATAGGACTTCCCATCTAGCATGAAGTCTTACATTCATTTAACATCTGTGATTAGATTCAATTCAAGGAATGGAAAGGGAGAGGAAAGCTCCCTTTTGTCTACAGAATATGTTCTGTAATATAGCCTTTTTTTTTTTTTAGTAAAGACAAGATGTTTTCCCTCTTCTTCTCAATTGGTGAGAACTTGAGGTGGAGGACAGTGGCTGATCGGCCAGACAAATCTCCAAACATCCATGTTGAAGAAAGTCTTAGTAATTAGTGAGACTATGGACTAAAAGAAAGTCGGGTACAGTAAGAAAACCTGCCGGATTGGAAAGATTGATGTGAACCCATAACTTTATAAGGAAACAGATATTCTAGCTGAAAAAGTGGCCCATGGAAATAATCGTTTCAACAGTAGCCATTTTGCTCATCACGACTCTCATGTGTCTAGTGTCAGATTTTCATCTGTTTTGTTTTTATCCACTAAAAGAACTAGATTTTCTTTAAAAGTAGCTGATTCCCCAAGTCTTGGCAGGAAAATTCAGATGGGTCTAGAACATCTTGTTGTTGCTGGAAAGCAGGGATGCTTTCAAGGTGTGAACCCACTAGTCAAAGCATATCAGGAACAGATTTAAATTTATTTAGCTTGCTATGCATGGGAACCATCTCCGTGTGGGTAAAGGGCATTTGAGAGGGGCTTATTATAAGATTTGTGCTTATGCTGAACGATTTTTATGAAGAGATTGGGGAAGCAGGGACCATCCCTGGATTGCATAATGTCAAGAAGCTGGGAGCAGTTCAGTGATTCAGTATCTCAGTAATCTCTGTTCAGAAGGTAGGAGGAGTGAAGCGAGGCTGGTGATTTCACTGGCAAGAAAGCAAAAATCACTCAGAGATCTTTTTTTTTTTCTTCAGTTGCATTATGGCTTTAATTATGTTGGAAATTGTTTATCATAGCTTGATAGCCACCAGGGCTGGTTTTCACTTTCTCAGAAATATTCAAGGCAGTGCTACAAGAATAAAGGAATCAACTTAAAAAAGGTCTCCTATTGGCCAAGATGAGACAATATGAGCATCAAATAATTATAATCATTAAGGCTATGAGGTCATTAAGATACTCAAAATTAAAGGTTAGTAGTATAAAAATGTAGCTGTAATAAAAAATGTAAATATGATAGAATATATTTAATTTTTACTGATTACAAGTTTCCAATTAATACCCACAGACAGACATTTAGTACCTACATGTTGTTTTTTTTTATTTAAAGATTTTATTTATTTATTTGAGAGAGAGAATGAGATAGAGAGAGTATGAGAGTGGGGAGGGTCAGAGGGAGAAGCAGACTCCCCGCTGAGCAGGGAGCCCGATGCGGGACTCGATCCAGGGACTCCAGGATCATGACCTGAGCCGAAGGCAGTCGCTTAACCAACTGAGCCACCCAGGCACCCTAGTACCTACATGTTAAGAAATGTCAGCCATCCAAACATTAAATAACACATCAGTTCTGGGAAAGCAATACATTTCAAAAGTTTGAAACCTATATGAAAGGCAGACACTTAAAAATCTCATGATGTATCAAGTAAACTTTTATTATAAAAAGGGACTCTGCCTAATGCCCCAAGGCTTGGGTTGAAATTACAGTGGTGTACACAATCAGGACCCTTGGCTAACCAAGATCAGTGGCAAAATTCTAGAAGCTGCCATTTCAACTGATCTGAGATGGTATTCTTCTTCTGTGACTGGTAAAATTACTTCAGCCTTGGGGAACTTTGATAAAACATAAAAACAAAAATCCTAGGGAGGAAGAAGCATAAGACTGTATGATGAAATTAAAATTCATTTTGATTTGAGCACCTTTATTACTGGTTTAAAGTGAAAGTATAATAAAAATTATTTAAAGCTTTATTTTATTTTTTGTATTTTGTTGGATTTTTTCAGAAAAATATGAAATATTTATAATCATAATTTTAATTAAACTGTTTAGAACATTTTATTAGATAAGCTCATAACCAATTAATAAATTTGGGAAAGTTTAATTTGTTAGAGTCCAAGTCCAGACATTTGTTATGAAGATACTGTGTGAAAACTTAGAGTAGTGACTGCTTACTCCTTAACAAGAATGTTATCTTATTTTTTACTAAAATATAATTGACACACAATGTTACCTTAGTTTCAAGTGTACAACATAGTGATTCGACAAGTCTATATATTATGCTATGCTGACCACAAGTGTAGCTACCATCTGTAGAACGTTAATCCTTTAATGAAATCGTACAATTAAAAAATTAAGCATTATGTAATAGTAATGAATATCCTTCGTTATGTACAGATTATTTTCAGACATCAGAGAGTCCACCACCAGAGCAGAGGTAAGGATATAATAGAACTCAGAAGCAAGGTGTTGAGGAACCATTCATCCATTATCCTTTAAGACGTTTCTAGAACAAAGGTTCTTTGAGAGCAGCCCTTCATCTACATCCCCTGAGAACCTTGTGATTCTACGGTCTTGACCATAAATAATTAGGTTAGAAGAGATGATGTTTGTTCCCTTGGCCTTTTCCTACCTGTCACAAAATGGTGTCCTCAGGATCAGGCAGGTGGCCAGGAAGATTGTACTCAGAGCTGTCCATAGAAGAGTGCAAGTTTGGGTGAACTCAATCAGTCAGGATTACCCCATTCACCTCTCCATTATGGCTCTCTTTATATGGAACTCATACATTGGAATGCCTCGAACTTCCCAATCCCAACATGAGTTCCCAGGAAACATCTCCATTTGTGAACTAATGGACAAATCTCTTGCCATTGCTGTCTCTTTGGTTAGGAACGTAAGGGAGGTTGGGAAAGGAAGAATTTGTCTGCTATTGCCGCTCTGAAAAAACCTGGGCCATTTAATAAGGAAGACAAGAAAAATGGATATTGGGTGACCAGGGGCTGTGTCTGCCACAGGAGTGACTAATTGTACAAACCAGGTATAATCTTCCAACTGGGAAAAAGAAAAGAAAAATGGTGCACAGAGGGAAAAACCCCTGGAGATACTTACCCTGCTGTGGACCAGGCAAATAGAGTATTTGGACACAGAAAGATGCTATGTTTTGTGATTTGGGGTTGGCCTGTGGCAGATAGAGTCATCAATTGTGCACTCTCAGAGCCCTTGACTTTATCTACAATCAGCAATTTCCCTCCCTCTAGGCTCTCACACTCCCCTGATCTCAGAGCAAGCAAAGACCTGCTGCCTATTGAAGCGTCCTTGCAGCCTGCCCTGTGGACCCCATCGATTTCATCTCTACCGCACCCTGTCTTTCTGTGCGCCTCTTACTCTGCTTCTCCATCTCTCCTATCCTCCTGCACTCAGGCATTTGTACGCTTCCCTTTGTAAAATATGAAACCTCAGTCATGATGTTAATCCACCCATCTATTTTTTTCCATTAAAGTCTTCGATTTTATGGCTCACACCCACAGTTTCCTTTTCCTTTCCTGCCCTTGGAATTTGGAGTTTCCCATTTCACAATGTTATTAAATCTGCTCCTTGGAGGACACTCTAGCTTTCTTCCTATTCAAATATAATAGATTAAAAAAACTTGTATTATCAACAGCCAACTTCCTTTGGTAACAGTCTTGACCTTGTGTTCTTCCTGAAGGCCTTTCCCCTTGGGTTTTCCTTTCTTTCATAATTACTTTCTTATTAGCTTTCCTCTCTTCCTCAACCTGCAAATATTCTGAGGACTGGTTTCCCCCCCCCCCCCACTCCCTTCTGTCTTGAGAGAAAAAACAGAGGAGTATTTCCCTGACCCTTTATTCTGTGTGTTAAGTTCCGGCCCCACAGGCACATCCAGCTTCTTTGTATCTCCTCTGTTCTAATTCCATGTTCAGAGTTGTGGTGGGAGATTTCCACTTCAAAGTCCCACTACCATTTAAAGCTGAGTTCATCTCCTGCAAAAGCACTTCCCTTTCCCGTTGTCTCCATCTCCAACAGGGTGGCACCGTGTTTTCCAGCACAAACTCTGGAATCAAACAGAAAAGCAGCTCTGACACTGACCTGCTGAGGGACTCTGGGCGCATTATGTAACCTCTCTCTGTCTCTTTTCTTACCTGCAAAATGAGACCACCTACCTCAGAGGGCCTGGCACTCCTTGTGGAGTTACTAGCTGTTGCACAAATATTTAGTTCATTCCTCCAAGGCAAATGGGAGGGCTGTACTACCCTGTCCCACTGAACTCAGGTTGGCCGTGTGACTTGCTATGGCCTAAAATGTGAGTAGAAGTGCCAAATGTCATTGCTCACCAGAACCTTTAAAAGCTGTGATCCCTTTCCCTCTGCTGCAACAACCAGCAATGTTCCCATGGTGACTTCTGGGTCATTCTGGTGTCTCTGACATGGGGCACGGCCCCACCGATCTTTGATGGATGTGTCATGTTAGTGAGAAAGAAGCCTTTGTTGCTTGAAGCTCCTGGAATTTAGGGTTGTTTTGGCACTGTAGCATAACTGAGCTTATACTGACTGTTACTAAGAACAAGACAACTGGAGCTTAGAGCTGAGTGGAGAATATAAACACTGGAAAGTAATTATGTAAGGCTTTTCTGCCTGTAATAGCTCTTGCCTTGTTTTGTCCTCATGCTTCAGCCTTTAATACTGTCAAATGCTATTAGTTCTCTGACACAAAGCTTCCCCTTTTAGTTGCCATGAAAAATCTTTCTTTTACTTAAGAGACTCAAATGCAAGGATGCATCGAAATCACCTGGTAGGCTTGTTAAATCACAGATTGCTGGGTTTATCCCCAGGCATTCTGATTCAGTAGGTCTTGGGTGGGGCCAAGAACTTGCTTTTTTAACAAGCTCCCAGATGATGCACATGCTGCCGTGTCAGGGACCACAGTTCTAGAACCACTGTTTTACTGGTTGTGGTTTTTATGGATATGGGGCGTCCTCATTTTTTCAGTCTTCACATACTCACTAGTTAATGTTAGGTCTGACTTTAGTCTTCAAGGGAAGTGTTTACGTAATACCAGGAAGGGAAAGAATATTGGGGGCCACTTGGGAAGGAAAAGCACTGAGTCAGGGGTAGTGACATTTAGATCCCCTGGGGGCTTTGTGATGCTAGCAGGGCAAGGCAAGCAAAATCCTCAAGCTGGACTTTGAGTCCATGGCGCAGTTCAACACTGATTTTATTGATTAGTGAAGGGACCACATTTACTCTGCTAAGAGCTAATCCCAGCAGAAAAAAATGGGATTCAATCCTCCCCGGAGCATCAACCTCCTACATCTAGTTGTCTGCTCACACGAAAGGTTCCACCCTTCCAAAACTGGGTCCAGATGAAAATCAAATATCTGGTATAGATTGAACCATGTTGATTTAGCCATAAGATACAGGTTTGTCGATTTTCTTGAGAGAAAACAGAAGATCTTGGGACAACTTTCATTTAAAGTGCAAATAAAAATCAACTGTATCTTGTATGTCCAAGTCTTCTCTTGCCATTCCTTTAGGAGCACTAAGCACTGATGCACTTTAACTAATAGCTTGTTTTCCTTCTGAAGTTTGTGGCCCTTTAAGCAATAATAAAGACAACTAATTTTTGCTACATCCCAGACACCATGCTAAACCTTTTCGTGACTCATTATCCTATTAAATCCTAACTTGAACACTTTGGTGTAGGTATTGTTATTTTCATTTCTTTTTTTTTTTTTATAGTTAAGAAAATGCTGGGAGCTTCCCAACTTGCGCTGTGTTAGCTGGCTAGTACATGACAGCATGGAGACCCAAAGTGTGGCTATCTGATTCCAGGGAGTTAATCACGTGAATAACATGAACCCAGGGCAGGCTTACGATTAAACTTGAAATCCTCTCCTTCCTTCTAGGCATCTTCAAACCTCCCCTTTTGTGTCAAAAGCCCCAGCAGAGGATCATTAGGTGATAGGATGAGCTGCAGCAAAGGGTGCTCTAAGAATCACTTCAGGTAGATTTGTCTCCAAAATTAACTTGTGTTTGCGTCTAAAACAAAATGAGGGCATTTCATCTTTTGGGGTGGCATTCCCAGGCCCATGCTCTTACTTTGACTCTTTTCTGATGTTTTTAATTAAGGCCAGAACCCTCACCTATTTGCCCAATTACTGAGTAAGCTATTTTAGCCAAATGGTAGGCCAATATCCTCAGTCTGCAATGGTGTGAGATGCTGGTTTAGAGAACATTCCCTGCCACCCCCCAAGGACAAGACCTTTCTTCAAGCAATAAGCAATATCATACATGGTACCCCAGTAGATGAAGGGCATAGAAGTGGTGCTACCGAAAGTAGGCCCCTCCTTCACTGACCTTCCCTCCATTCAGCAGCTCTAAGGACACAGGGGACCATCTCATCCCGATGGCTGGCCCTCTCCAGCCCCCCTTATGCCGGGGCCACTAACTACACATTAACTGGACATTCAGCCTGGCTTCCTCCTCTCAGCCCCACCTTTACCTCCTCTCTCAGATCCCCCTGGTGCTCCCAGGTCCTGAGCATTTTGGAGTCCTTCTGTATAAATGAGTTTGCCTCTTACTTTCCCTCGGTTTTGGCATTTGGGGTCTGCTGAGTTGGTTTCCACATGCCTATCTGCTTCTCAGCTTTTATGTGTATGTATGTACATATGTATGTATTATATCTGTATAGTTGCTCTTCCCTTTATTTTGGGGGGTTGTGCCTTTAAAATCTCACCTTTGGTCTTTTCTACTGAGATTATTTTGCTTTTGGGATTGTAGTTTAATTTTTAGTATTTTGAATCCAATCTTTAAAAAAATCTTTATGTGTTCTTGATTCACAGTTGCCTGTTTTTGCTGCTTAATTTTTTTGGGGGTATGTTGATATTAGCCATTACTTTATCTCATTGAAGATTTAGACCATACTATTTTTTAATTATTATTTTTAAAAATTTTAATTTCAGTATAGTTAACATACAGTGTTTTATCAGTTTCAGGTGTACAATATAGTGATTCAACACTTCCATACCTTACTCAGTGCTCATCATGGTAAGTATGTTCTCTTCATCCCTTTATCTAATTCACCCATCCCCCCCTACATCCCCCCCCACCCCATAACCATCAGTTTGTTCTCTATAGTTAAGAGACTTTTTTGGTTTGTCTCTTTTTTTTCTTTGTTTTGTTTCTTAAATTCCACATATGAGTGAAATCATACGGTATTTGTATGTAAGTAAAATAAGCAAAGGGTGCTCTAAAGACCCTTTTATTTTACTTAGCATTATACTCTCTAGCTCCTTCCATGTTGTGGCAAATGGCAAGATTCCATTCTTTTTTATGGCTGAGGAATATTCCATTGTACATATATATACCACATCTTCTTTATCCATTCATCTATGGATGGATACTTGGGCTGCTTCCATAATTTGACTTTTGTAAATAATGCTGCAATAAACATAGGGTGTGTGTATCTTTTTGAATTAGTGTTTTCGTATTCTTTGGGCAAATACCCAGTAGTGGAATTACTGGATTGTATAGTAATTCTGTTTTTAATTTTTGAGGAACTTCATACTGTTTTCCACATGGCTGCACCCATTTGCATTCCCACCAACAGTGAACAAAGGTTCCTTTTTCTCCACATCCTCGCCAACACTGATTGTTTCTTGTGTTTTTGATTTTAGCCATTCTGACAGGTGTGAGGTGCTATCTCGTTGTGGTTTTGATTTGCATTTCTCTGATGATGAGTGATGTTGAGCATCTTTTCGTGTGTCTGTTGGCCATCTGTGTGTCTTCTTTGGAGAAATGTCTGTTCATGCCTTCTGCCCATTTTTAATTGGATTATTTGTTTTTTTGGTGTTGAGTTTTAGAAGTTCTTCATATATATTTTGGATACTAACCCTTTATCAGATACGTCATTTGCAAATATCTTCTCCCATTCAGTGGGCTGTCTTTTAGTTTTGTTGATTATTTCCTTTGCTGTGCAGTAACTTTTTATTTTGATGTAGTCCTGATAATTTAATTTTGCGTTTTTACCCTTGCCTCAGGAGACATATCTAGAAAAATGTTGCTATGGCCGATGTCAGAGACATTACTGCCTGTGCTCTCTTCTAGGATTTTTATAGTTTCAGGTCTCACATGTAGGTCCTTAATCCACTTTGAATTTATTTTTGTGTGTGGTATAAGAAAGTGGTCCAGTTTCCTTCTTTTGCATGTTTCTGTCCAGTTTTCCCAGCACCATTTGTTGAAGAGATTATCTTTTTCCCATTACATACTCTTACCTACTTCGTCAAAGATTAATTGACAATATCATCATGGGTTTGTTTCTGGGCTCTCTATTCTTTTCTATCAATCTATATATCTATTTTTGTGCCAGTACCATAATGTTTTGATTACTACAGTTTATTTTTTTACTTTTTTAAAGATTTTATTTATTTATTTGAGAGAGAGAGAATGAGAGAGAGAGAACACCTGAGAGGGGATAGGGTCAGAGGATGAAGCAGACTCCCTGCCAAGCAGGGAGCCCGATGCGGGACTCGATCCCAGGACTCCAGGATCATGACCTGAGCCGAAGGCAGTCGCTTAACCAACTGAGCCACCCAGGTGCCCCTTGATTACTACAGTTTTATAGTATACCTTGAAATATGGAATTGTGATACCTCCAGTTTTGTTCTTTTTAAATAATTCTTTGGCTATTCAGGGTCTTTTGTGGTTCTATACAAATTTTAGGACTTTTTGTTTTAGTTCTGTGAAAAATGCTGTTTGTATTTTGGTCAGATTGCATTAAATCTATAGATTGCCTTGGGTAATATGGACATTTTAACAATATTTGTTCTTCTGATCCATGAGCATAGACCATACTATTTTAAAGTTTTTTTTTTTTTACAAAAGATTGAATTATTATTTAGAATCCTATAAAAGAGAAATCTCTCATTTGTTCAGTTTGTTGGCTTTTTTCCCAGTTTTTATAGAGATATAACTGACATATAACATTGTGTTAAGTTTATGGTGTACAACATGTTGATTTGATACACTTACATACTGCAAAATGATTACAACTGTGGTGTTAGCTAATACCTTCATCACATCACATAATTACCTTTTTGAGGTGAGAACATTTAAGGTCCACTTTCATAGCAACTTTCAAGTATATAATACAGTATTATTAACTGTAATCACAATGGTGTACATTAGATCCCCAGAACTTATTCATCTTACAGCTGGAAATTTGCACCCTTTGACCTGCCTTTCCCCCTTTCCCTCACTCCCTACCACTCTTTCCTCCACCTCTTGGGATGTGACCCAATGTAAATGGAGAACCCAGAATCCACAGAACATATTTGAAAATCCTGATCTACTCCATACCCCTTATTTGTACAAACTGAGACCCATGGAGGAAAGGTGTCTTATTTGGTCTCATAGCTGGTTGGATTTAGGACCGGCTCTTTATCCGATTCCCTTCTTACTGCCTTTTCTACTTGACCAGGGTCTCGTAACAGAGGTAGAAAAAACCCGAAAATTTCAATTGAACTGTTAATCAAAATGTTACGGAGTGCTCCTTCCTTTTTATGCTATGCCTCTAGATACCTCCTCCTGTGGTGGGCCCCGAATGATAGGGCCTGCCCAGTCCACTGTCAACCGCACTGACTTAGTCCTTTGGGACAGGCAGCTTCCTGAAACATGTAAGAAAGCTTCAGCCTCATTCAGTCTTCCAGAAAGTGTTTCTCTGGGTGTCTATCAAAGCCTAATCATTTAACTTAGCCCGGTTCTTCCTTCCAGCCCACACTAAGTTTCTGACTCACCCACAACACCCCAGTCCAAGAATTTTTCACTAAAAGTACAACTGAGCAGAGGGGTGGGTCTGGAGGGACTCAGGTGCTGGGTGAGAAGGTTTAGGAACATGTTAGGTTATGTGGTTTTCTAGGTTTTTTTTAAAAAAAAGATTCTATGAACTTCTCTACCAAATTTTTGAAGTTGAATATACCAACAGTTCATCAGAAAACCAGAGACCAAGGGGCGCTTGGGTGGCTCAGTTGGTTAAGTCTCCGACTCTTGATTTTGGCTCAGGTCGTGAGATCGAGCACCATGTCTGGCTCTGTGCTCAGTGGGGAGTCTGCTTGTCCCTCTCCCTCTTCTCCCCCCCCCCACTCTCTCTCAAATAAATAAGTGAATAAAATCTTAAAAAAAAAGAGACCAAGATTCTAGACAGATTTGGGATTTAAAAAATATATTCATAGAAAAGGCAATTCTTAGATTTTTTAAAAGAAGTTAATAATCTTTTCAGGATATGGAAGAAAACTATGATAGACAACAGCAATTAAGCTTTCATATATGCTTCAGCTAAATTAATGAACATATTTAGACACCATTACAGTCTGAAAGGTACTTTTAAGGATATCATCTCGCTGAATTTTTACACCACTACTGAGAGGAAGGTATTCATAGAACTATTTTACAGATGAGTAAATTGAAGCTGGGAGCAGATAAATAACAGCTTGCCCAAAGTCCCACATTTCAAAGTGGTGAAAATAGGCCCCTGAGCCAGATGCTTCTGTTTCTGGATTTCATATTCTTTTGTGCCCTTTAAAAGGCAGACTGCTGGACAGGACAGACGATTGATCTGAGCCAGTTCGGTAGCTTTTATGTACAGTGATGCCTCATTAATCTCATATTACTGGGGAATGAGCTGTTCTACATAAGTGAATATTTCATGTAATGGAAGCATTAAGCACTAAAGCTTAACATAAAACTTAACCATTTTGGAGGGAATCTTTCTGGCTTGTATTAGACATTTTTGTTCTGTAGGTCACTTCCTGTGCCAGCCCCATTTTATCTGTCCCCAGTGTTGTCTAGCTTCAGCAGAGCCAACCCTGCCCAGGCTTGGGGCCAGTGAAACCATGGGCCTGGGAGCGCATGGATAGTCCCTACCTCGGTAGAAACTGGAACCTGAGTTTGGGGCTCCAGTAGCTTATTGAAATGTGGATGGTGGCACCTGGGTGGCTCAGATGGTTAAGCGTCTGCCTTTGGCTCAGGTCATGATCCCAGGGTCCTGGGATCGAGTCCCGCATCGGGCTTCCTGCTCTGCGGGGAACCTGCTTCTCCCTCTCCCTCTGCCTACCGCTCTGCCTACTTGTGCTCTCTCTCTCTCTGTCAAATAAATAAATAAATAATCTTAAAAAAAAAAAAAAAGAAAGAAATGTGGATGGATTTAAGCCTGAGGACCTTCATGATCACTGAGTGGTCACTACCCAGTCTCATACCATCATGTGCCTGGACAGCAAATGTTATGGGAGCTGTTTTGTAAGCACCTACTGCTCAGTTATCCATTAGAGACTACAGATTCTGAAGTGCAGGCTGGTTATTGTCTAGCAGAGCTGGAGGCCATACTCTCCATGGCCATTTTATCCAAGACAGAGCCCTGCTTCAATATTCTTGATATTTTTGAGGCTCTTAATTAAAGACTTGTGCCTTCACCTGATGTCAAGAAGCACACACCCCAGAGTATCTTCGTTGTGTCTCACCCACCCCTTTGGACATGACCCCTTGGACTTTGGTGATGGCTCAGGTCATCCTGGATTGGCAGGTCTGGTTAGTTCTCCTTAGCCCTCATACTATGGCCATTCTAACTTGATTGTAGCATGCTCTACTCTTTAGGTGAAAACTTCAAGCATAACCACGGGCTTGGGTCAGGCTATTTATGACAATCTGATCTCATTTTTAAAGTTACTTAAAACTTTTACCAAAATTAGAAGGCTATTAAAGGAAACAAATAAACAAACAAGCAAACAAACAAACCCAGAAGTCCCCTGCTCTATTCCTCTGTAAACTTTTGAGTATAATGTTTAGTCCTTGATTTATCAAATTTTATCATTTTCTACTTTTTATTGGCTTTTTATTATGAAGAGGAGGACTTCATATCCTTATATGATCCAATATCCTTGCTTTCCCTCCTGTTCTCAAAAGAATTTGATAATTATATCAAAATGTTTAGTTAAAGCAATGTAAAATGTTTGCCTGATTTTCTGTCTGGTATTTTGTGATTACACTTCCTTTCTTGTTCAAAATATTTTGCTTCTTGGAGTTAATAGTTAACTTTATTTCCCCCCACCTACTTCTTTGACTGTGTTCTTAACACTAATTATTTTCCAAGTTTCCAACTCCAGTGACTATTATTTCTCATCCAGTCTAAAGCATCGGCTTTTCTTTGTCCTTGGAGATGTTCCTCTGGGAGTCCTCTGTCCTCCGGCTCCTGTGTGACTCAGCTGTGCCCTAGGCATGCTCTACAGATGTGCTCCCGGCTCTTCTCTTTGCTTCTCTCCTGAGATGTGTTTCTTGTTTCCTAAATCTCACCTCTTTCTCATCCTTAGTATAATGCCCTGATTTCAGTAGAACATATCCTTCAGTAGTTTCTTAAGAAAGCATGCATGAGAGATATTTTTTGAGACCCTGAAAGTGTTGTATTATTATCTCTTCACACATAACGGATGATTTGACTGAATGTAGCATTCTGGGATGCAAATATTTATTCAAAATTTGAAGCTGTTGCTCCATGGACTCCTAGCTTTGACTATGTTATTGAGAAGTCAGATGACATTCATATTTGCAATCATTTGACGTGAACTAGTTATTTATGACTTCAGGATTTTAGTATCTTCTCTTTATCCCCAGTGCTCTGAAATTTCACATCAGTGTAACTTGACATGGGGGTTTCTTTATTCATTGTGCTATACATTCAATAGGCTTTTATAATCTGAATATGTCTCCCAGTTATGAGAATATTTTGTGTCAGTATTTTGATAATTTCTCTTTTATTTTACCATGTTCTCTTTTTCTGGAACTCAATTATACAGTGGTTAGACTTCCTGAGCTGATTGATACTCAAATTTCCTCATATCTCCTACTGTTCGTCTGTCTTTTTGTTTAGCTTTCTGAGAAAGTCTTTTGACTTTACATTCCAAAATTTTTATCGAATTTTTTTCTGTTGAATCTCTTATTCAGCTTTCACATTGTCAAATTGTAATCATTCTAATTTGTTTTCTATTCCTTAAAAAACGTCGCATTCTGTTCTTTCGCTATGAAGAATTTTTCTCCCATCTCTCTAAGGATATCAGTTACATACATTCCAAGTTTTCTTCTCCCTTCACTGTCTTGAGTTCCTTTTGTTAGTTTGTTTTGGTCTTGATTTTCCTTATTGGAGGCTTACTTCTGGTGTTTTGGGTCTGATTATCTTGGAGCAGATTGGTCACTTTTTGGGAGGGGAGAAGCAGGGCTTTTCAACTATGGTGTGACTGGATAGGGATCCAAGTGCTCATGGGAAAACCCTACCTTGAGAGTGTAGTGTCTGTAAATACCGAGCGTCAGTCTTTAGAGATCTTTTCTCTGGGTATAGTCTGTTTCCCCAGGTAAGAATCCTCCAGTTTCCTGCCTTGTCCTACTGCCTCTCATTTGAGTCTTTCAAGGGATCTGAGGCCTGACTTGGCTGGCTCCTCACTGGCTTCCTTCTGCAGGCCCTTGCTGTTCTGCTTTATCAGCTCTCATCATTTCATTTGATCCTTTCTAGCTTAGAAATGTTGGCTGACATTTCTTGTCCACCTGGATCTTTCTCTCTCTCTTTTTCCTTATGGAAATCACATACACACATATCACTTTCCCGTCCTTTGAAGTAGGGTATTAGGAGGGAAGCAGAGATAAGACCTGTGCTCACTCTCCCGTGTTTAACCAGATGTCATCATTTGCTATCTCAGTGAGAGTTTACTGAGCATAGTTTAAATTTCCCTTGCTGTCTTGGCCACCCACGTGGATATTAACTGCGGTGTGTACAAGTCTTTGAGAGGCTCTTCAGGCATGTATGGTCATGGGAACCTGTATTAAGTGTTCCCTGACCACTGTATTTAAGACAATTATATCTGCTTTTTGTAGGTATTGCTTTCATTCATTTATTCATCCATCCAATCATGCATTCATTTAACATTTATTGTGCATATACTATGTACCCAGCCCTGGGTATATAGCAACGAACCAGATAAAGTCCTGACTTCTTGAGGTTTTCTGTTTTCTCCTTTGGGCTTTCACTTCTTGCCATTGTCAGTGCTCTTGCCTGTTTCAGCTAATTTTCTCCTTCTAGTGTGTTGTGAGCCCAGCAAATAGAGCAAACAAGTCACTAGGCCAGTGTAGCAAGGAAGAATAAATTGATGGTGAGCCTGGGCCTATCAGGTTCTGGGAGGTATAGAATGTATGGACTTTATAACATCACCTTATGCTCTTCATGGGTTCTTTCTTTCTGCCGTCCTTTTGATTCATGGTTATATTTTTGATAGTTAAAATAGTCAGAAAAGGGACTTCTAAGTATAGAGCTTGTTTAGGATCAAGGAATTTTAGAGCTGGGGGATATCTTTGAGGGTATGCAATAAAATCTTTTTATTTTATAGTTGTGTTAGTTCATGCCAAGAGAGGTAAAAAGAATTGCTTAAGGTCACACGGTTGGTGAGTGGCTGATCCAAGGCTGGAACTGGGATCCCTGCGGGCTTTGCACGAAGAAACGCTCAGATGTATAATCTTCAGAAGTATGCATGGAAAATTAGCTGGCAGTTCAGCTAGTGGGAAATGACAATGGTGATGATGCTGCCTCTTCAGAAGGAAGAAAGCGGATCTCATTAGAATACCAGGGCATCTTCAGCTTGAGCCAACCCAAGGCTGGGGCAGGAAGAGCTTTAATATCCGCACCCCTCTGCTGTGTAATGTTAATCACATTTTACACTTCAGCTTAACTGGAAAAAGAGCTTGAATTTATACTGCACACGATTTTTACGTGATTTCTGCTGATCACTGTTTAACAAGGTATTCCACAGGAGAGGTTTGTTAGCTTTAATAGCCCTTAAATTACTTATGGCAATTACCTGCCTCACTTTCAACTCCACGGAGGTTATTAAAATGCTCTCATGGCAACTGTAAAGAAATATAAAAATAGGTAAAGATGAAATGATACCCTTTCCCTGAAGGTATTTTCTTGGAATGTATTTGCATTGCTTTTATACAAGGGGATGCATTTAGTTCAAGATAAATATCCTAACCACAGAGGCTTAATCAACCTAAAAGCAGACATATCTCATTAAAAAAACTTTTTTTCTCAACCCACAGGTTTATTTCAGTGCTGTCCTCGCAGAGGTAACTGGGAAATATTTCAGCTGAGATTTAATAAGCATTTGCTGAGCCTCTAGCATATGTAAGCCCCTCTGCCAGATAATGTCACAGATGCTATTTCATCTGAATTCAAAGCACCCCTGCGAGCGATGTGAAATTCTACCTATTTCACAGATAAGAAAACCTAGGTTCATAGAAGTGAAGTGAAAATCATAAGGTCACAGAGCTAGTGAGTATAATAGATGGGATTCCAATTCAATTCAACCTCGATTCCAACATGATTTACACTATCTCACCACTAGCACCTACTAACTGTATGACCTTACCTGTAAGCAGAGCTACTTCTGTGGTATGGTTTGCAAGACTCCAGGGAGGTGTTTTTTCTTCTAGCTGATCACTGAAATGCCATCGCTTCTTGGAGTCCTGTAGGCTCACATGCTTGCTTTCTGGGATTGTCTTGTAGAAATCAAATCCCAAACTCAAGTAAAGCTTTACATGAGTCTCTAACCCCTAGTGCCTTGCTTACTCGAAGTGCGGTCTGTGGGCCAGTAGCATGGGCATCACTGGGAAAAAGTAGAATCTCAGGCCCCCCCAGACCTACTCAGTCAGAATCCACATTTTACCAAGATCCGCAGGTGATGTACATGCACACTCAAGTTTGGGAAGCACTGTTCTAGTATGAGGGAGTTTGCCAGAGACTTCTGTTTGAGGGTATTGATCATGTGGAGGCGTATGGAGAGAGGGAGAGAGGCCTCAGCAGAGGGGAGAGTCCTGCTTCATGGAAGGACTTCGCTTATGGATCCCATCTACATCCTCATCATGTCTGGGATCCGCTCTGAGTGACTAATGCAGGAGGAAAACAGTGCGTGCATATGCGTACCGCAAGCATTTCCTTACAATGCCTGATGTGAATATTTCCTTAGAAATGGCCTGCAGGAGGGCGCCTGGGTGGCTCAGATGGTTAAGCATCTGCCTTCGGCTCGGGTCATGATCTCAGGGTCCTGGGATCGAGTCCCGCATCAGGCTCCCTGCTCCGCGGGAAGCCTGCTTCTCCCTCTGCCTCTCTCTCTCTGTCTCTAATGAATAAATAAATAAAATCTTAAAAAAAAAAAAAAAAAGAAATGGCCTGCAGCATGGACGCCTGGGTGGCTTAGTCAGTTAAGCTCTGCCTTCGGCTCAGGTCATGGCCCTGGGGTCCTGGGATCGAGCCCCGCATCGGGTTCCCCGCTCAGCAAGGAGCCTGCTTCTCCCTCTGCCTGCTGGCTCCCCGGCTTGTGCTCTCTCTCTCTCTCTGACAAATAAATAAATAAAATCTTAAAAAAAAAAAAAGGTTTAAGAAATGGCGTGCAGCATTTTCGTGTGAAATGGGCAGAAGTGTTTCTGCCTCCTGTGGTTAGGAAGACCTCTCCAAACCATGCCTCCTTAGCCTTTGCTTTTCATCCTGTCCTCTCCCTGGGCTCCAGTGTCTCTCTCTGACTTATTTCTCAGCATCATAATCCAAAAGTCTCATAGGAGCTTCTAACTTAAAATACCTAACTCCAAAACATCACCTTCCCCCATCTCCTTCAACATAGCTGTGTTTCCCAGTGGTCAATGGGGACATTGATTTATTAATCCAGTCAATCATTCTGCAAGGAGTTATTATACAGGTGCTATGAGTTGGTCACTGTTAATGATCCTGTTTTTAAAGACTAACACCCTGTAACAGGGCAGATGAACACACAAACACAATTACACTGCGATGTGCTAAGAGTAAGGTTAGGCTGCACTGTTCAGTTCAGCATTAGCTGCATGTAGCCACAGAGCACTGGAAATGTGGCCAGGGTGATTGAGATGTGCTGTAAGTGTACAAGACACACCATTCTGGAGACTTCGAATGAAAAAAAAAATGAATGCAAAATACCTCAGTATTTTATTTTTATTTATTTATTAAAGATTTATTTACTTTTTTGAGAGAGAGCATGAGAGATCATAAGCAGGAGAGGAAGAGAGAATCTCAAGCAGACTCTGCACTAAGCTCAGAGTCCGACTCGGGGCTTGGTTTCAGACCCTGAGGTCACAACCTGAGCCCAAACCAAGAGTCGGTTGCTTAACTGACTGTGCCACCCAGACGCCCTCTCGATATTTTAAAAATATATTTTTTGAAGATTTATTTATTTTAGAGAGAGAGAGAAAGTGGCAGAGGGGCAGAGGGAGAGAATCTTCAAGCAGTCTCCCCGCTGAGGGAGGAGCCAGACACGGGGCTTGATCTCATGACCCTGAGATCATGACCTGAGCAGAAACCAAGAGTCAGACTTTCAACACACTGAGCCACCCAGCTGCCCCTCATTGTTTTTATTGATTACATGTTGAATTGATCCTGTTTGGGATATATTGGGTTAAATAAAATGTATTATTGAAATTAGGTTCCCCTGACTCTTTTTAAAATCCTGTATCTAGACAATTTAAAATTACACATTGGCTGGCATTATATTTCTATTGGGTTGTGCTCCATATGGGTTCTAGAGTGTAGTGGAACCACAGAGTCAGGGAAAGTTTTGAAAGGGTGAAGGGACAGTAGGAGTTCTCTAGGTAAAGGAGAGAGTTCTCTATGGCTTTAGTGACCAGGAAAGCCGGTGGGTTGAGATGAAAGGAAATTAACAGAACTACTGCTTTTCCATTCCCAGCAACCATATCGCAGTGGGGGAAGGTGGGAAGCTTCACGATGTGTCCAGCCAGAGAAGCGGAGTGATCTCTTACACAGTCACATTATCAAATCGAGCCCTGCCTCCCGCCTGGTTGTTCTACCACAGGGCTCCCTGAAGAATCACCCTCACTTTCCTGCACTCCCCTTGAAGTGAGAGCCCTTACTTCTGAGTGCAGGCTGCAGTGTGAGAGAGTGAAGTAAAATTCATTTCTGGCTGCAGATGGAGGGTTAAGGATAGTTCGAGGTTTGTGTGTGTTGTTCTGTTGTCTCTGCTAAGTGGTGACTTAAAATCAATTATAATCAAATGGAAAGAGGCAGAAGTTGCTGATTCCTGAGTCTTTGGGGCAGGATGGGGCGGGGGGGGGGGGGGGGGGGGGGGGAGGCCGGGGTTTCTCTCTCTCATTTTTTCCCCCTATTCGATAAAACCTGACACTTG